>NC_136484.1:127918003-128030503 GCF_053919585.1 Euprymna scolopes
TATTTTCTCCTCTGAAGAGATGGTAGGCATCGAAACCCTATAGGATAAAGAGATAAAAATTCTAAAGTATTCTTTGTCTTACTTGGAATAATAAAAGATCCTTGATTTAAATAAAGTTTTTTTTTTAATTTCATTGAATCACTATAATTTGCTATACACACACACACACACACACACACACATATATATATATATATATATATATATATATATATATATATATATATATATATATATATATATATATATATATATAGTCAGTGGCGGCTCGTGCCTAAGATTAGTGGGGGTGCTGTTTAAAAAAATGCGTATTGTTTTAATATTGTGTAAAAATAAAACAAACATAAAAAAATATACATAATTTATACGTATGCACACGTATAAAAATACAATAACTTAAAGGAATTCTAAATAGATGTAAATATTTCGAATAGCTTACTTATATTTATTTGAAAGTAAATTCCATTCTTCTTGTTTTTATTTGTGAGAAAAGATTGATAATTTTCTCCTTAACTTCTGAATGACTGCTGAAGAACTTTTTTTCAATTGAAAGCACTGCAAGTGCATTTAGTCTTTCGCAACCCATGGTGCTCCTTAGAAAAGTTTTTATTCTTTTCAGAGTTGAAAAACAACGTTCTGCCTCTGATGTAGTCATGGGAATTGTCAAGATAATTTTTATGAGTTTTGTGATTTCACTAAGAACATCGTTTAAATTGTTTTCCAAAATAAATTTCAGGAGATCAATTACTTTGCAATACTCATGGATATCTGACCTACTATAAAATATTTCTAACTCAGTTTCAAGCTTTTGTTTGTCAATCATGGGATATGCTTCAGTTGTCAAGGATATCTCTTCTGTAGGTAGTTCTTTCTTAAAACTAGCAAAGCTTTTCTTGTTAAACAATTTATTAAATGTTTAGTTGAAGAATATCTGTCCGTTATATCAACAGATATATAGTCACACAGTTCTTTAGCTTCGGCCTTGAATGTTTGTGAAGGATTTCACAGTATTTGGAGTTTCTTATCTTATAGCAGTTTTGAAATTTGCTATGTATTCATTGACTTTATATATGCTAATTTCCCGAGATTGCATTTGATTATAAATAATTTCAACATGAGACATAATTTGATGAAATAGCTCTAACCAAAATATGAAATTTTCATCGTTCAAATATTTCAGAATTCCTGTCGCTTCTGCAACGGTTTCATCTACATATGATGTTGACTGAATTTCAGTGAGACATTTTTTAATGCTTGAACATTTTCATGAACTCTATTTATGGTCCGTATGTTAAAGTTCCACCTTGTGGCGGATGGACGTGGAATGCTTACATCCAGATGTTTCTTGAGAATGGACAGACGCTGTGGTGATCTAGAAAAGAAAGTCGGAATAGCTAAAATGTTAGAGATAAATATTCTAGCATTTCGTGTAATGCTTGCTGCATTCCTCATTATTAAATTAAGTTGATGCGCATAACAGTGAGTGAAATGTGCATTGCTATAAACTGCTTTTATTTTCGCCTGAACACCAGCTTTTTTGTCTTTCATGACATTTGCACCATCAAATGTCTGCGCTATCAGTTTTTGGCGATTCCCTTGAAGGATTATATCCAATTGTTGTAGAATATATTTTGATATTCCATCAGCGGTTTGGTTTTCTGGAATAAAGAATCTCCAAAAGCGTTGAAGTATTTTTTCATCCAAGACGTACCGTAAAACAATGATCATTTGTGTATGTTCAGACACATCTGTTGTATCGTCAGCCATGACAGCTACAAAGGAAGCTTTGCTAATTTCTGCCCTTATTTCATCACGGTATATTTGTAAAAGACAGTCAAGTATGTCATTCTGAATGGTCTTGGAAACACCTTTGAAGACACTACTGGTTTCTAAGTGATTCTTTAAATCTGGATCTAATTTAGATGCAAAATTTACTAATCCTCTAAATACACCTGGATTTACTGAATCATCTTTTTCATCATATCCTCGTAAGGGAGTTTCAAAGTTCCCACAAAAGAAAATACAATCTATTATTTTAGATAAAATTTCACGGTTCTTCTTAACATTCATGTTATGATGATTGATTGAAAGTCTGTAGGCCTCACCAAGTTTTTCTTTAATATTTACGGTCCCCAAAATTGATAGGGAAACTACATTGTCAACGTGCTCCTTTGACTTCTCATGCTTTTCAGTTCTATCTTTCATTTTGCTAATAGTTCTGAAACTATCTTTTGTCCACGTTACATCACTCCCAAACAACAAACAAGGAAAGCAGAACGATGCCTTTTTTAGTTCACAGCCGCAAAGCCAACTTTTCCGTTGGTACCAGTCAGAATTAAAGCTACGAATATACACTTTGTTGTTGCTAATGCCTGACTGAGATATTTGAATATCAGGCGTTGAACGGCCTCTTTTCTTAATTTCAACTTTATCATGGAGAGGCAGCTGTGAAAACTCAATCTGTTGAAGTTCACTTACCGTCACAGAAGTTATTTCTTGGGGATGCAAGGAGGCCATGGTTAAATTCTTTTATATCAATTGTGTTGGGAAAGGTAAGTACTAGGCAGTCTATTAGTAGAATATTAATTAGGGTAGAAGGAATACAATGTTTACGTGATCCTCTTTTTGCGATTCAACTGAACCGGGTTCTAACTGAGTTGAATCGTACTTTTATAACTTTTAGATAACAGATTTTTATTAACGAAAATAGTTTTACTATTTAAAAACATTTTTATTTATAAAAAGCTTGTTAATTAAAAATAAGCGTATAACAAAATAAGCTTGCCATTAAAATTGTCTTTTTTTTAATACAAATATTTTTTAACTTTGCCATTATAAGCCGTCGAAAAGAGGATAATACGCAAAAACATTTTAATAAAAAAAAATACTATTTTAAATTGTGTACACTTTACAGAGTAATAAAAAAATTATACAAATATATTTCTTTTAAACTTTACAGATTAAATAAATTTTATGGGCTTTTCCGCAGGCAAACAAACGAAAAACATTTTTTTAAATACATTTTATTTACAATTTTTTAATAATTTATTTTTTCATAAAAACAAAATCTTTCAAATTTACTTGCTTGCACACGATGGTAAAGTTAGGAGTTTACCATTTAAAAATGGTTTTATTGGATAACAGTTTTCCTTTTGTCCAAGATCAAGGTGTAGTGTCTGTTCTTCAGATGCTTCACTTCAATTTCTTGTTCTCTGTCGGTGGAGGAGAAGTCCTTCACGACTGAGACAATTTTTATTTTTGTTCCTTTTCTCCACGTTAAAAAACGACCCTGGTGTCTAACTCTGTCCCGTGGGGAGGCATTGTAAATAGGAACATTTAAAAACATTTTTTAACTAAAATGTATTTAAAAAAAAAAAATTTTCTTCGCTTTTCTATAGAAAAAAATGTAAATATTTTTTATTCTGTAAAGTTCAACTACCACAAAATGAATAGATTTCAAACTACATAAAAACACAAACAAAATAAGCCGTACGTGAAAAAATAACATTAGATACGTTGGTAGACTTACGGGTAAAAAGCCCGAACACTTAATTAAAAGAAAAAAAAAAGTTTCGCATATTGTATATTTTTGTCTGCTTAAATCGCATTTAAAAGTGTGAGAATTTTTTTTAAGGTGGATATTTATTTACAAGAACACTTTACACTTTTTAATAATAATATAAACAAAACATTTGTAAACAAGCCTTTTAAAAAAATAATATAAGCGAAAACACGCAAACATCGGTTTTCACGAGCGTTTGGAACTGCTAAAACGACAGTTCCAACTTAGCTTTCATTCGCCGTCTGAAGCGGGCATGCGTATAAGAGAACTTCGCTAAGAATGTGTAACTGTGAATTTGGCAAAGTTTTACTTTTATACTTATATGAATATGGGGACAGTTATCGACTTTAAGCTTCAGGATTATATGTATATAATTATTATTATTATTATTAATATGATATATTATCACATAGAAAGGAAAAAATAAACGTATTATTTTTACCGTGTATCGATAATATTGAGTAGAAATGATTGGGAGTGCTGAAGTTCCACAGCTCCAGGCACGAGCCGCCACTGTATATAGTCCTGGTAAAAATCATAAGACCATTTAAGAAAGTAAGCGTTTACGCACATTATCGAATTTTTAATCAAACAAATGGTTGAAACCATTGCCAAAAGGGAAAATATGATGGAATATGAAATCTGCTTCATTCGAAACCTGAACCCTGATCTAATAATTATTTTTTTAAAAAACAAACATTTTCACCTGGTCAAAACGATAAGACCACTGATAATTTATCTAACAAAAGGCAATTATAAATTACTAAAAAGGGTCTCAGTATTTAGTATAGCCTCCATTATTACGAATTACTTCGGCATGCTTGCGACTAAGTTTTTTATCAGTTGCGAAGGAATTTTATACCAGGTACGGAAAACTGAATCAGAAAATTCCTTTATTGAATCGTACTGGGTTCCATCCTTGAACACTTCTTTTGCCATCCATCCCCAAATATTTTCAATGGGATTGAGGCCCGGAGAACTTGCTGGATGATCTAATAATTCAATATTATTTGAAGAAAAGTATTCTCGTGCTTGTCGAGAAGTGTGTATCGCAGCCTCGTCTTGCTGGAAAATCCAATTTCTTCCACACAGACGTGGACCTTCAGTCCTGATAGAAGCATTTTCAAGCATTGAAATGTACTTCGATGATGTTTGCCGGCCTTTCACTACTTGCAACTTTAGGGTCCCAGCTGACGAGAAAGCACCCCAGATCATTAAAGACCCTCCTCCACTATGCCGAGTTGAAAAAGTCTCTTTAGGCAAATTTTTATCATGCCAATAGTGTTGAAATCAACCTGGACCATCTAGATTAAACTTTTTCTCATTGGAGAAAATTACATTTTCCCACTTCTCTTCATCCCAAGTCTGGTATTTGGCGTCATATTTAAGTCGGTTAGTTTTGTGCTGTTCAAGAAGACGTGGTTTCTGCAGACGCTTTAAATGATGGAAACCGTTCATTTTAAGATGCCTTCTGATGGTTTTAGGACTACATTCTGCTGCTGTTTGGCTTTTCAATCAACTTGAGCTCATACTGGATTTTTTTTAACTTCTTCTGATACGGCGATCCAGTGATGGGGTTATTTTTTTGGTCCACCTGGACTCTTTTTGTGCCCATATTGATCTGGATTTCTTTAAAAAATTGTGATGACCGTTTTGCTACGATTCACTTCGTTTGCAATGGATCTATGGGAGAGTCCACCCCTATTAAGCTCAAAGATCCTTCCTCTCTCAAACTCTGATAATGGTTTCCCTTTTGCCATTTATAATTCAGTAAGATGTTTTTATCCACTAACAAGTTGCTTTTAGTAACATAGAAAGCTTTTTGTATTCATTTTTTTAAACTAGCCGATTTTATTAAAATGGTCTTATCATTTTGACCAGGTGAAAATGTTTGTTTTTTAAAAAATAATTATTAGGTTAGGGTTAAGGTTTCGAATGAAGCAGATTTCATTTTTCCATCATATTTTCTCTTTTTGGCAATGTTTTCAACCATTTGTTTGATTAAAAATTCGATAATGTGCGTAAACGCTTACTTTCTTAAGTGGTCTTATGATTTTGACCCGGTCTGTATATATATATATATATATATATATATATATATATATATATATATATATATATATATATACGCTTTTATTTTCGGATTTTCCTCATAATTAAGCACTCTGCTGGAGTTCTTTAAAAAAATTATATATATATATATATATCTTATAATTCACTGCTGTACAAAATATAGTTTTAAACATAAAAATAATACAGAAACAGGTTTTATGCTTTTTTCGCGCTGATGAGCTACCCAATAAGTACGATTATAATTAATGAACTATTATATGCATATATACCAGCCATGGGTCAGAATAATTGTATGCGAGTGTTGCAAACAAAAACTTGCGTTTTGAAATGAACCAAACAATGAGTGTCTACTCCTTGTAAGGTGATAAATTATAAGAAATATTTATTGCTCTAGTATTGCACTATTGAGCTATCTAAAAAGAACTTTCTGTTATTTATTTTATATATTGAAATACTATTAAAAGTAGTAAACAATATACATATTGTTCATATATATATATATATATATATATATATATATATATATGAAATAAAATGGAGGTGGAAGGACCTGGATACTCAACGTTTCGCCCGATTTATGCGGGCTTCTTCAAGAGGGATGGTCATTGACGAGAGAGTCGAAGGATTGGGGCTATATATAATGATGGGGGAGAGAAGCATGTTTTCCTTATGTAAATTAGATGTCATATATACATGTATATACATTTTATGAGAGAAGAACTAATTAGAGTAAACTAGTGTAGTGGATTACGTCTAAAAGATAAAATATCGTAGAGATTAAAAATTGTGTTTGGAAATATAGCGGTGATAGATTAAATAAATAAAATGACACGAGATTACGAAAGAATCTTCTTTTTTTTTTTTAAATTAGAAATAATTGAATTGGGATAAAATAGCGCAGTAACTTAAAAGACGGTATCTAAAAATAAGAATAGGAGGTGATAAATGGAGTCTAAAAATAGATAATGATAAAATACAGTAAATAAGTAAAATAAAAATAAAATTAAGTGAAATTACGATTTTTTTTTTTTTCGCGTCTACGTTGTTTTCTTTAATAATTATTTTCGACAGAAAGGGAGCAACGTGGAAAAAACCTTTTCTTTGCTTAATTATATTGCTGGAATGGGAGATTATAGCTGACTCAATTAAACGTCGTGTGGGTCTGTTATGTATGTGTTTAAGGAAAGTTGCTTTGTTAAAATCAAAATGGTGGTCGTTTTCCATGATGTGACAAAATATGGCGTGGAGTGTATTGTTGTTTTTTACATCTCTTTTGTGTTCATATATTCTTTTATTTAAATTACGTTGAGTTTCTCCTACATATATTCTTCCACAATCAAGGCAGGGTATGGAATATATTCTGTCGAAAATAATTATTAAAGAAAACAACTTAGACACCGGTTAAACGCGAAAAAAAAAAATTCGTAATTTCACTTAATTTTATTTTTATTTTACTTATTTACTGTATTTTATCATTATCTATTTTTAGACTCCATTTTATCACCTCCTATTCTTATTTTTAGATACCATCTTTTAAATTACTGCGCTATTTTATCCCAATTCAATTATTTAAAAAAAAAAAAAGATTATTTCGTAATCTCGTGTCATTTTATTTATTTAATCTATCACCGCTATATTTCCAAACACAATTTTTAATCTCTACGATATTTTATCTTTTAGACGTAATCCACTACACTAGTTTACTCTAATTAGTTCTTCTCTCATAAAATATATATACATGTATATATGACATCTAATTTACATAAGGAAAACATGCTGCTCTCCCCCATCATTATATATAGCCCCAATCCTTCGACTCTCTCGTCAATGACCATCCCTCTTGAAGAAGCCCGCATAAATCGGGCGAAACGTTGAGTATCCAGGTCCTTCCACCTCCATTTTATTTCATATCGTCGGATTTAATCCAGCTCAACAATCATATATATATATATATATATATATATATATATATATATATATATAGTGGAAATGGTAATTAATAAAAACTGCTCAATACCGTTGTAGAGCAAATATGCGTTTTATTTTTTATTATCGCATCTTTCTATTAAGTTACATTATTGTTTCAACTACTTGGCCGTTTTTTCGGCAAAAAAAACCGGCCAAGTAGCTGAAACAATAATGTAACTTAATAGAAAGATACGGCAATAAAATATAAAACGTATATATGTATATATATATATATATATATATATATATATATATACCTCTGTAAAATGAATCGGAGAAAATTATACTTATCAGAGCGCTCGATTCTTAGAAACCATTAAAAAATAAAAGCCTTATATTAATGTAGATATGCATTAGACCTTCCTCAGACTCAGATTTGAAATCGACGATACCAATGTTCTCTTAACCATAGGAAAAGTCTTTATAATAACCGGAAATACGTATATAACAGATCAGAAAGTACTATAATGTGCGTTGAAGATTATGAGTATTAAAAAAAGTTTAATTCACACGCGTAAAATGTTTAGATGCGTGAAATCAAGTGTTATCCAAATACTTTTAATGCAAGTGTTGTTGTGTAGCTAGTACATATTGGAGACATGTATAACATGGCTCAGAACAGGGATAATGACGATGATGACAATACTGAGGGAGAGACATTTATATTCTTGGTACATCATGGCGATTATGATGATAATTCTTTTATCAAATTATTATACGTAGCTGGGACATTTGTACAGTTTTTTTTTTACATCAGGGGTGGGAGAGATACATTATTGATGATGATGGCGTAGGGGAGAGACAATTAATACTTGGAGGGGGTTATAAAATGTTCATTAAAGATGATAAAATACATTTACCTTTCGGTTGTAATGACGTCACGAAGACAAACAGTTACAACATATTAGATGGTGATTTCCCATCAGCCGACCGATTGATGATCCCTGGGATTCAAGCTTTTGATTACATAGTCTCCTCTTCAATGAGTCGCTGTCTAGCTCTCGTCTGTTACTGTCTGTGATTCTCTGATCCTCATTAACTAACTTCGACCCCCATCTCAGTATATTGAGAATCTCCTTTGTTTGTGACGTCACAGATGTACTGTTAAACAACGTGACTAAATTTCACGTGGATTTTACATATGTCTGTCCAAACACACTTTTGGTAAACAAAGAATTCCCAATTTTAATTGTTCAATATCTAAATCATTATCTATAAACTCTCAGTCCAATCTTTTTACGGACATATTTAATATCCAGTTATTTCTAAAAGAATGCACAGTCCTTTTTTCTGAAATAAATAATATTTAGTTAATTCTAAAAGAATTAACAATCGATTGCATTCCTAGGATTTCAATTATCCATTATCTTTTAACACTTGCCTACAGCGTTCGATTCTAGCTTTTTCCTAATATCATTTTCGCTTATCTAGTTTGCAGTCTTACTTACATGAGAAGGAGAAAGGCCTTCTTATGTAACAGTGGGAATAATTATAGAGTCCACACCTTTGGTTCCGTGCAGTTCAGGGAGATCCTCACTCCCAGGCTTTGTCTTCTATCCCTCTGAGAAGGGATTTGTTTATTACTAATCGCCTGGCGCACATGCATGAATTGGCGCAGCACGATTATTTTCTGTTCTCGGCATTGGTTATCTTGATTGTTTCTAGAATCAAGTACTTTAAGAAGAGACCACTTGGAGGTTGCCAACATCCAAAAGTGAAAGTGGCGCTGTGGTACAGACTGGATTCGAACTCTGCATATCTAGATTGTCAGTTTGCGTCGTTATCTACTTCATTACATCAATATCCACAAAAATGAGTTGCTATACCGTAAAACAATCAACACAAATCTGGGCGGGAGTATACGCTCTATGATTTCTTTTTTTTATTATTAAAGCTAGACTTAACGTATACAGTTATCTCTACGCGTGTGGTGAAAAAAATAAATAGTTTACAAGATTATCAAGTGACACAGATAAATGGTTAACAGAGGTGAAATGGCCCAAAACACAACACCGTTCATGTAGTTACATGAGGAGGATTGTGTGAGTGAACTTGAGTTCTAGTAGCAACAAGTCAACATTACGATTACAAACAACATTTACTGTCAATATTGAAAGCCTGCGTTGGATCTTTGTGGGCTGGGCGTAACGAACCACTGATGTTTTTTTTTTTAGGGGGGGGGTCATCTTGATGGATGAATAGACGAGTGTCCACAACTAAAATGACATTTGAAATGATTGAAGACATCTGACGAACATTAAGGCAAGAACTGATGTTCTTGAGATGCGTCCATGCTCGTTTAGAAATATAAATTCTATTCCAATCTGAAGTGTGACAGACCGACGAAAAAATTATTTTAAATATATGCCTGAACGACAAATAGACAAATCTGCTTGCAAGATGTTCAGTTTAATGTGAGGGTAGATATTTACATGCTTCCCACCGCAGTATGATGTGACACAAGTACGGAGGGTGGGAGTGTCAAGAAGGTGCACTCTGATGTAGCAAAAATTGCCTGAACAGCCTCGTTGACATTCTCAGGTAGGAGCGCTTCAAGCAGTAAGCAATGAACTTACTCCACCTGAAAGCCGGGTTGCATAGCCTGGAAGGGTGAACCGCCTAGGTACTACCCAGGCAGCATACCCTAGTCAGACAGGTACTGCGCCACATAAATAGCCCATCACTTGTTGGGTTGATTTTCGAGAACGGATCCTCGACGGTTATTTCCCCCCAGTTTCCACCCAGCAGCGCGGAGACAGACCCTGTGACATATAAAATCTCTGAGGGCATGGCTCCCATTAATTTGGGTGATGCTATTTATAACCATCTGTAATAAAAACGAACGGATCAGATGCCAGAACAGTTTTATAAAACGTTTTAATCTTGCTAAATTCTCTAGTGTTTCCGTGTCGAACCGAGAAGATCGTTAAGCTCCTGCTGATGGTAACTGGATGATTCTTTGTCTGGGGAATCTTCTCTAATGCAGCCATTATTTTTTATTTATTTATTTTATTTTTTATTATTTATTTTTATTATTTTTGCTTTAAAGTACATTTGTATATTTCAAAAATACATTCAAGAAGTTATGGGCCCAAATACGCTTCAACTTCCAGACTAAAGCGTGATAGACCGACAAAGCCTCTTATAGATATATATAGATACAATCTGAAGAAAGACGCGTTTTTTTTTTTTTTTTTTTTTTCAAGTTGTGCAATTCAAACTTTAGAGTGACTGAACTGAATGGACAGAGATTTGAGGACGCATCTATTAAACTATTTATGTTAACCTTCTTCTCGTTGATTTCATTTAATCTGTACGTTTAGCGAGTCAAATATTATTAAAACACTTAAGAGTGACCGACAGATTAACGGACGAAGAATAACATAGAGAGACGTGGGTGTATCTAAGAAAATTGCTACTTATGTTGTTAAATCTTTTCTGGCAGCTGTCTACTGTGTTACAAAACCATCTTGAAAAACTGGTTATGATTGTTTAATGTCAAGTAATGTAGCTATAAAATCTTACTTTAATATTATACCTATTCACGTTATTATGTTACTTAATACTTAGATTTCCAAGATGGAAATCTAAAAACTGGTTATCGCTCAGACACTAGAGAATGCCATTAGTTGATGCCAGTGAGCAATCAATAATAATGACTAGTGCGAAAACTCCTACTGAGTAAATAAGAAAGTAGAAGTTGCACCTGTTGTGATAGGAGCCCTGGGGAGTGTGACAAAAGGATTTGAAAAGTAGATTGAGAAAATTGGAAGCCATTGCAATGTTGGAGGACTTGAGAAGACTGGCTTGTTGAGAACCGCCAGAAGCTTGTGGAAATTGCTGGAAAAAAAGATGCTGACTGCCCACGATCATTTGTTATCATCCACCTACCAGCATAAACTCGGCAATAACAACAACCAAACACAAATTGTGACCGCAGAAGAAATAATAATAATAATAATAATAATAATAATAATAATAATAATAATAATAATAATAATGATGATGATGATCTGGGGAGACTTGTTGTCATACAGATTCCAGGGAACACTATCGATTGCTGTCAACGAGTTATTTCTGATCATAGTCCGTGTGAAGACTCCTATCGGAGCAAACAAACAAACAAACAAACAACAACAACAACAACAACAACAACGACGACGACGACGACGACGACGATGATGATGATGATGATGATGATGATGGATAGTAATTCATTTACTGTCCGCTCGTCTATAATTTGGAAAAGGTGAATAAGATGTGTGCTTGCTATGTTGCCATTTAAGTTGAACGGATATGTTGAGAGAAAGCGTTATTGGGACGTAAATGGCCGACGGCTATTCAGGATATATAAATGAATTGTCAAAACGGGCCCATTATTGATGGGGGATGAGCTTGTAACTGATTATTTTCCAATTATTTGTCCGATTCGTTTCTTCATGTCAATGTGGAGGTCATTATACAATGTCCGATAAACAAGAGAAATTGATAAATTTGATTTAAATATTTGAACATAAAATTCTACAACAAACGAAATAAAAATGCCTTATGTACGATATGAAAAAAAAACTGAAATCATAGGAAGATTCTCGTCATTCCAGTAATCATAGGAGCAATCGAACTCATGAAAAAGAATTTCAAAAACTACTTGGCAAATATACCCGGTGAACCAAGTGCAAAAGAGGTACAGGCAATTACCCTTAAAAGGACTGTTAGAACATTTGAAAGATATCTCGGTTGGAATGTTTGAGGTAGCGGATTAATGTTTGGCATCCAGTAGGATGCCCCCTGTTCACAGGTGAAACAAAATTTTTGAAAATGTGCACACATTACACACGCATGCGCTCGAGTTAAAAGTTAACATCGTTTGAGACAAGTTGATAGAGAAGGAGAAATACTTTTTGATAAGGAAATTTTTTTTTTTGCATACTCCCTATATGAATATAATGACCTTGTGATAAAGCAAGTGAATAGCAAGAGTTTTTTTTTTACTCGTATGAATTACAATCATGGAAACAAGGAACAGGTAGGTAATACCAAAATGTAGCAGTTCGAGAGAAGAAACTATTAGAGTAGAAGGCTTTCTGTAATTTAGGGATCTCTACAGTGAAGGGGTGGGATTTTGATTCTTCTCGAGTTAGTCGGGGGGTATTTATGTCAAATTGGTACAAGTGTTATGACTATGGCTATGAAAATAGCATATTCTTTTCCTTGTTTTGATTCTCAGGTATATATCTATTGATATCGTATATGTCTTTATGTAGAGTGACGTTGTTCTCGGTTGATTAATTGTATCTAACTGTGTCGGATATATACTCGAGAGTCAAAACAATGAAAAGAATATGCTGTTGTCCTAGCCCTAGTTATGACTCTGTCAGAGCACATGCCATTAAGATACTTGCAAAACAGACACAAGGATGCAGCATTGTGGCGATGGGATAGGGATTGGCGTTTGGTTGATAGATGATGCAAATGTTTAAGCCTGTTCGTGAAATTAAGAGATACCTGTGATGGCAACCATAATTGACGGTCCGTGATTAACTCAACGAATACCTTCAAAACTATATAATGATAATGCTGAATTAAATTCTTATAAAGTCTTGTAGAGGGAGGGGGGTATTAACTTTCAGTTTTTCCTTCCAGCTATTCATAAATTCGCAAGCACTCTTCACTTATTTATATATAATAAAACATTTACAAAAGGTGTACTTTCGCATTAAATTACTGTAGATGTTGTTTTGCCAAGACAATCAATGGATTCGTTTCATGCATATATTGCATTTAGATTTCTTTGCTCTCATCGGTGAAATCCCTATTTACAATTTATATGGAAAAATTAGGGATTCAGTGATAAAATATCTAAAAACAAAACGTAATTCCTTTAAATTTGGTTGCGAGCGTAATGACGTAAGGATAATGTATTCTGACTGTTGACCAAACGGTTTAGAATCTCCGTTAGAACACTCACTATATCTAATCGCACTAAAGAGCCGTTATACCGTGAAACAGCTTTCTGTGAATAACTGGATATAAGTAATACATAAGCTTGAAAAATAGTATTTAATCAACGGTGTACCTTTTATTAATATAGATTAATTATTAATTAGAATTAATTTTTACGAAAACAATTTTTAATTTTAATTTTCATTTATCAACAAGAGTACAAAACAGATTTTTTTTTTAGTTCTTGTCTAATTCCATAGCATTAAAAGACTTCAGTTAAAAGTGGTTATTTTATTATTTTATAGATATCGCCAAGCGTATGAATGTTTGTATAACTAAACCAACGCTTAGCGACATTGTAAACATCGTTTCTTAAACCATGTCAAAACCTCTCACTGTATACATCTATGCATGCGTATAGATGTGTTAATGCGGGGTAATTTGTACGTATGTATGTACAAATTACCCCGCATTAACACACCGAAACATTTATACACGCACGCACACACGCACACGCACACACACACACACACACACACACACACACACACACACACATAAATGAAACGCCTATATCCGCAAAATGAATACACACAAATTTTTAAATAACGAACACATCTAAATAAAATCGCCATTCTGTCAACAGATATGGGTGTCAGCTACTCTCAATACCCACCAACCCGCATGCCACTGACCCCCGGGGTCAGCCGTCATTTCGACGCTTAGTTTTGCCAAGATTTGGGGAGGTTTAAAATTCCTTACTGTTGTCACCCTTGTTTAACGAAACAACAAAATGAAGGCCTAATTATCATTAATGAAAGAACAAACAAAATAGAACCCTTGAGGAATTCCTTACTGTTTTTTTTTATTCAATTGGCGAAAAGTCAGAAGACAAAAAAGTCCGACATATTGTGTCTAAAAAAAGTGTCCCTTTTAACATCCAAAATGTCGAGAGAGCAAAAAGTCATTCATCCATTGTTGACTTTGATTGAGATCAGGTCACTAGTAGCTGACCTACTTTATTTCGAAGACTTTTCTGTTTTCTGTAATAACAAAATAAAGGCTCCGAAAACACAACACATAAAAATATACACTTTTCCGATGAATATCACCAACAAATCAACCAATAAACTGTTAACTGACACTTCCTTTTGCGCATGTCAGCAAATCGCTGAAAAGCCTCTGTTCATTTTCTGTCAGAGTAATAATGTTATTATATAATAGTTGAAAAAAAGGGCAATGTATTTAAGTATTAATGTGGAAAAACTCTTGAAGCATTCATCGAAATCTTCTGGAAAGTCCACCATTTCCTCCAAATAATGGTGATGGAGAAGTGATAAGATCATCACCATCAATGTTGGGGGAGGGAAGTAAGTAATGTAGTATCTGTTTCGTTGCCTTGAAACCATTTTCCTAGGCATTATCTCCTCTGGTTTTGTTAGTAATGATAATTAGGGCTATGACAACAGCATATTCTTTTCATTGTTTTGACCCTCGACTGTGTATCAGTTGATATTTTATATGCTTTTATATAGTGTGTTGTGGTCCTCGATTGATTAACTGTGTCTAACTGTGTCGGATATATACTCGAGAGTCAAAACAATGAAAATAATATGCTGTTGTCCTAGCCCTAATGATAATGCCCTATCTCTTCTGTGGTCATGGTCATCCCAGGAAATACCATCATTTTCTATTTTGGGAAAGAGGATAACTTTAGTCTAGCGTCCGTTTTATCGTCATGTGGCTACCGTCGCAGACATTACCTCCTCTTTTTTCGTTAGTAGTTATAATGTAGTTTTATCTGTGATCATGAGACTATTCTTCCTAGCAAATTTGGAAGCAAATAAATACTCGTTATCAATATCATTCATCTTGATGAAGTTGTTTTGAACCGTATATTAGCAGTACTGTGAACCTTCCTTACTAACATTGCTTAATTGTTTTGTTTTTTGTTTTTGCTATACGATATTGTCAGGGAGCAATGACAATGTCTTTATTAATAATACCGTACTTTGGGGTGACTGCGCCAAGTATGGGGTAATTGCGCCAACTAGCTAAAAGTGCTCTTTTTGGCAACCACGCATATAAAGAGCACTTTTTATGATACTTGGTACATGATGTGGCAACATAATCTTTTATTCTACTTGCAATTGCCGGGAATCAATAACTTTAAATTAATGCATAATATTTTACCTGTTTGGACTCTTTTCATTATCAACATAATTTTTCTTCGTATTATTGAGAAAGCAGGTTAAGGAAACGGAATTACACAGAATCAAGAATGTCTTCGTTTTCTTCTTTTCGGCGTTGTCCAGAAGCAAGAAATATTAGATTATAGTATTACACGTAAAAGGGATAGCTCCAGTACCTGAACTACATTTTAATCACATTAAAACAAGGGAGACAACTTAGTTGGACGAAGGATAAAGAAAGAGTTACGAAAGTGGACTGAAAATGGATGTGGTACAAAGAGAGAGAGAGAAAGAGAGAGAGGGAGAGACAGACAGACAGACAGAGAGAAATACAGAGACAGCTAGATAGAGATTGAATTTTTATATAAAAACGTTACACGCATTATTTAACTTCTGTTTAATTTAATATGGCCCGAACGACGTCGAGTAACTCTACCTGTAACACATAAAAATACATATTTTTTTCGATGAATATCACCAACGGATCAACCATTAAACTGTTTACTGACATTTTCTTTTTACACATGCCAAATGCATAACTGAAAAGCCTCTGTCTCCCTTCACCAGTCATATCTTTCTTCGCCGTGACATAGTACAAAATCGACATTTCAATCTAGTGAGAGAAGAAAAACCTCTTTCCGACAATTTCTTTCACATAGAAATGTTGCTAGCATTTCTCTACTGTATTGCTATATTCATAGTAAATGCTCGACTGAGCTCCAATCCTTGCTCATCCCACTGTAAAATAAGAACTTGCCTAGTTAGAACCACAACGGAGAACTTCCTTTTCTGTTTACCAAAAACCAAACCGAACTTCTGCGAACAAAGTTTCTTGCCTAGAACATTCTAACTATGGAATAAAATACCACGAGGGGGCTTCCCAAAAGACTACAACATGATTATCTCCACATATAGGCAGGAGCTGCTAGAAGCAGCTTATCCTGCCTTGACAGAGTTCAAAATATACTTTGTAGCCTAGTAGAGGGGTACTTTTTTCTCTTACCTGTAATCTCTTTCCCACAGAAGAGACGTTGCGAGCCTGTCTTTACTTTACGAGTATGTATCCGTTGATATCTTATTGTCTTTACTTTATCGTTATTTTCATGGCAAGTGCTCATCTGAGCTCCAATCTATATCCCCCCTAGTGTGACTTTCACGAAAAACACTCACCTAGCTGAAACCCCTATAAATAATTTCCTCGCTCTTTATCTGTGCCTAAATCTAAACATAGAGTCCATGAACAAAGCTTCTTTCTTAGAACTGCATGTGGAACTCTGTTATGTGTTATTGCTTTCCAACTGACTACAATATGGTCGTCTTCAAGTCCAATGTGAACAAGTTCTTGAGTAACCATCCCCTTAAGTAATCCAATTTACCAAATGTCCACTACTAGCGATTACTACGACATGTTTCCTTCAACGAATGTACACTTATTAATCCTTATCCTCGAGTGGCCTCTGGGCCTTGATAAGTGATGAAAAAGTATATTATTATTATTATTATTACTCTTTTCCACCCCAAACAACTTGCTACTTGAAATGTAAGGGGCTACTATTTGAAATCATATCTAACAGGAGACTGCAAGGAATTGAGCAGCAAGATGTCTATTCACGTTACATTTAAATCTTTGCAGGTTAGTACAGTCAAGGAAGCATGAACCAGGGGTAATTCCAAAGTCTAACAGTTCTAGATTAAAAGGCTTTCTGGCATCTATGGACCTCAACAGTGACGGGTGGGATTTTGTTGCTTGTCAGATTAATTATTATTAGTAGTAGTAGTAATAGCAGCAGCAGTAGTAGTAGCAACAACAACAACAAAAACAACAACAACAGCAACAACAGCCATACTGCCCATTAATTAGTAATAATAAATTAAATCTTCTCGTTTTTTCTGTGTCTATTCACATGAGCCTTGCTCTTCATACGTATGATATCTATTTTGTTTGAGAGATGGACTAAGATTCATAGCGATTGAG
The DNA here is from genome assembly GCF_053919585.1 of Euprymna scolopes. NCBI lineage: Eukaryota > Metazoa > Mollusca > Cephalopoda > Sepiida > Sepiolidae > Euprymna > Euprymna scolopes. The sequence goes on from NC_136484.1 coordinate 127,935,717, forward strand.
ACATGTGGTTTACCTAAGTTTGATCTAAAAAACGATGCAGACTGAAATGGCGAATACTGGTTCGCTCAAACGAATTCAAGATAAAATATCTGCAGGCAATTTTAGGCTAACTCATCTTTACACTCGTTAAGCTTCGTCTTTTTTATTCGTGTGATATCTTTATTAGTTCGAGTGACAATATTTATAGTTCAACGTATATTCTGAAAATGCCAGATCAAAACAAATGTATCGATTCATATAAACTTCGGTGAAATTGTTATTGAGTCGACGCGAGGTTTTGGGGGTGGGGAAGAGGGATGTATTGATTTCGGAGAGTAGACTTATGTATGAGAAAAACTGGAATAAAAACAACGGACAAAAATAAGACAACAATAAAGCGAATTACAAAAAAAAACGAAAACAATTAAATGATGAAAATAAAAAAGCAAGTTAAGATCAAATTCAAAATAGTGAACCGAAAAAAAAAATGAAAATGCGAAAAGAAACAAAAAATTGAACAAAAGAAAAGAAATTTAGCGAAAATAAATAAATAAAAGAGAAATAAAATGTAATATAACCGAACGAAAAATAAAATAAAATTGAAATCTAAACGAGTAAAACGATCGAATAAGAAGACATCTCGCGCGTTCTATTTTTACACTTTAAAATAAAATCTAATTGAAAGACAAAAGAGCAAACAAAAACAACGAAAAATAAAATATGTAACAGTATATGTAAAAAAATGTAACAGTATGTAACATATGTAAAATATGTAACAGTATATGTAAAAAAAATCATGTAAAATAAAAATGTGTAAAAAATGTAAAATAAAAAATGTGTAAAAAATGTAAAATAAAAATGTATAAAAATGTAAAAAAAAAGATATGTAGAAAATGCAAAAGAAAAAATATGAAAAAACGTAAAAGGAAAAATATGTATAAAATGTAAAATAAAAATGTGTAAAAGTTTAAAATAAAAATGTGTAAAACATGTAAAATAAAAAATGTGTAAAAAATGTAAAATAAAAAATGTGTAAAAAATGTAAAATAAAAATGTATAAAAATGTAAAAAAAAAAAGATATGTAGAAAAACGTAAAAGGAAAAATATGTATAAAATGTAAAATCAAAATGAGTAAAAAAATTCAAAAGAAAAAATATAAAAGAAACCATATGAAAAAATGTAAAAGAAATAAATGCGCAAAATCTAAAGAAAAATGAATGAAAATGCACTACAAATCTATATTTATGAAAATCAGACATTAGTAATAAACATCAGCATCGTTTCCAATTAGTTGGTACAAATAAACTTCAATATGTCCGCCTTGTACACCAAGTTTCAGGCATAAATGTCCAACAGTTTTTATTTTATCCCCATTCAATGGTAAGTACACTGGCACGCAGCGTGCAAAATTGACTTTTTCCGTAAAAATGATTGTCATTGTCAGCTAAACGTTGTTTTAATAAATAAAACAACTATGGTCAATTATGTGACAATACAATTCTTTATAAAAACGGTATTCTCTGTTTTATTACGGAAAACATATTTATCAACTAGATATTCTTCAAATCAATTAAACAAAGGTCACATGTATCTAAAATTGTACTGTTTCAGTAGATAGGCTGAAATAATATGATTTTGGAAAATTCACTTTAAAGTGAGTTAAGTTGGAATTTTTTGCTCTTGGTGGTATAACATATAAGAGATATTGAGAAAACATAAGTCTTGGTGGGATTAAAACAGTTGCTCATAATTCAAAGACTTCCAGTGAATCTATTCATATTTTATGTGGTTAATTATTTCTGTATGCTGAAGAATTATCAGCTTTAAATTATTTCTGTATGCTGAAGAATTATCAGCTAAGGATGTCCATGAAATGATATGAAGGCTTTTCTTACATAGGTGACCCAACAAAAATACAACCCATGAAATCTATAAATATAAAAGGGGAAATGTTTGTGTGTGTGCGTTTTCGTGTATGTCCAAGAAAGGCTTTTTTCCGAGAATCGATCGGTCGCCTCACAACTTCTTAAAACTTTTTTATGTCGCGCCTAAATGATGATATCTACGAGTTAGTAACCGGGGTCGCCTGTCTATTTAATTTGCCCGACTTTCAAACGATAAATATTCATCAATTTTCGATCGCCGCATGTGCATTAAGCTTTTTCGTATAAAAAAAAGAAGCGAACAGACTTGCGGTAAATAAAACACTGTCCCGCACTCAATGTTGACGCCATTAACTCGTCAAAAACGGGCACCTGCAGTTAAACGTCGCACGTATTTTTTTTCACACTTTATTATTTTCCAACTGCGCGCCAAGGCTTCGTTTTTTTTTAAACAAACACCCGGGACACCCGGCCAACGATTTTTCTTTTCATTTACCCAAAAACACACACACCTCCAAACACCCGGGCAACGCCGGGTACCCCTCGCTAGTCGTTAATAAATTCCACACTCCTTCCCATAAATTAATCAAATTTGATACAAAGAAAAACTTCATTCTATGCCTGACTTGTTTATCAAGTTTCAGATACGAATATCAAACAATCTACTTTATCGCTGTTCAATAATATGCGGTGATAACTTTGGCGATCGCATCATCAGCAGGTGTATTCCTGAATGGAATTCACGCTCACGAAATCATAACTTTCAGACTTTTAATTGTGGGTGTAAACTCAAAGATGATGTCTATCAAAACTATCGTAAAATATTTCTAACCTTAAGAGGACCATCAAAGGCAGTATCAAGATAGCGGTTTGTCAAAGTTAATGAGAATTCTTAACGTCGCATTCAGGTGTGCTTAGCGTGACTCCAAAAACGGGAACTTTTTAACAATTCAATAAAACTAAGAGTAATTAAAGAAAATTATTTTATTCGTAGTAATTGAAAGCTTCAAACATGCCATCTAAGAAACAATGGTGGAATTTTCATTTTTTTTTTAATTTACATCCTGCAGATGGCGTCCTCATGTATGAATGCAATCTTAAAATCTGCTGCTGAGATTCCTCATTAACTGCTACAACATTTTAGCTATGATATTATGAATTTTATCTTGAATTGCCGGTTTTAACTCTTGGTCGAGTTGTGTAAATTTACTCCTCAGATAGTCCCATAAGAAAAAAAAATCTCAAACAGATAAATCTGGCGATCTAAGGCAACGTTCTCAAATCTTGAAATCACCGAACAATTCTCGTACAGCCTTCAATGATTGCCGTGCGGTGTGTGATGTTTCTTGAACGTGTGGAAAATTGTTTAATTCAAATGTGACAAAGTTCTGTAATATCTCCATGAAACGATTCGCAGTGAAAGTGACTGAGATCCCCCTGTTCATTTTCAAAAATGTAGGTCCGATGTAATGAAAGTAAACCAAATGTAAATGGTGCTCACGAATTCCATTAAGATTGCCTACTAGCATTTCTGCTTATTCTCGTAACTTGGGTCTCAACTTGCTTAGAAATTAGTCGTCATTGTTTATTCTTATCATTTGTTGACAAAATTCTAATCGTTGTTGCACTAATTATTTTTATTTTTATTTATTTATTTATTTTCTTTTTCCAGTTTTTATGGATTAAATTTGAAACCTAAAATCAAAATGTTGCGAGCATTCTCCCGGGACATTTCAACCGCAGCTGCTTGCTTACGAATTGAACTTCGGGAACTCCGTGAAGCAGATTCGTGTACATCATTGTTCTGTGGTGTATTCTTCATGGCAGATCCAGTCTTTTCAAATTTATTAATCCAACATTTTATTGCGAGTTGTGATGAAACAACACAATGACATTCTTTGTTGTAAAAATGTCGGTACTCCTGTGCAGTTATCAGCTACGACTGGTTTTAAAAAAACATTTTTTTATGGCTACCGCACGCTAAAGTCCGTTTCACTTATCCATTGTTATTAAAATAGCGAAATATTTACTTATTCATGGTCACTGTCTAACGATGTTGTAACTTGCTCATGTCTGGCAATACACACGTGAAAAATTCCCATCTTTTTTGGATAGGGTAGTTGTCTGTACGTATGTTTAGCTAAAAGCCTAAAACTAAAAAACAAACATACACGGAATTAATATTTTTTTGATCAATGATAATACAATTTTTTTAATTACCACTTATTTGATGCTAAACTGGCACAGATTTCATCATAGAGGGTCTGTTTTTAATCCACTAACTTAAGGGAAATAATTCTGATTTTTTTTAATCACTGAATTATTTTCTCTTTATGGCAACCCATGTGTGCGTGTATGTCCAGAGAGAGGAATAGATTGGGTGAAAAAGAGAGATATAAGTTTTAATAGAAATATGTAACATTTTTACCACGGGCAACGCCGAATAGCCCTGCTATATAAAAGGTACTTGTGTGTATGTGTCCAAAATACACGAAGGGAGCGATGTTTTCAGCCATTTCTAATGTTATTTAACATATAAAGGAGGTAAATAAGTCACAGTATTATTATTATTATTATTATTATTATTATTATTATTATTATTATTATTATTATACATTAAAATAAGAAAGTAGAATGGATTAGGTCGAGACGAAAGAGGTGAAGAGCAGAAATTTGGGAAAAACTTGGAATGGAAAAAGAAAGAAAGATTGAAAGACGAATTGAGATAGGAAAATATACAGTATATGTTATTATATTTTTTATATTAAAAAAAAACACGCATAAATATATAAATATAGAAATAAAATTATATAAAGTTATATGATAATTGAGAAAGGGGGCAAAATACGAAACTACGGGTTAAAACGGAAAACTATCTTCACATAACACCAAAAGATGGAGGAAGTGAGGAGGCATGGCTTTGGAAATCTTTTTACCCAAATACGATGTTCAGCATGTTAAAAGTATACCTTTTGTTGTAAAAATCTAATGGATAAACATCTGAAGAAGTTGATGGGGACAGGATATTTTTATGGAAACATAAGTCGTAAAATTGCCTACTCATCAATGAAACAGCTGTAATGGAAAACATCCAGGAAATAAACGAAGGTTATAAAAAGAAAACGTCTTTGAATTTTCAACAAAATTTTACACTATATATATATATATATATATATATATATATATATATATATATATATATAAGATATGTATATATATAAGATATATTTATATATATAAGATATATATATATATATATTGGATGTCGTTCCCCGATGTAAACGCTGGGTAATTAAAGTATTTTAAATTTGGAAGCCAAAATAACATACTGTATATTTTCCTATCTCAATGTTTCTTTCAATCTTTCTCTCTTTTTCCATTCCCAGGTTTTCCTAAATTTCTGCTCTCCATCTTTTTCGCCTCGACCTAATCCACTCCAATCTCTCTCTCTCTCTCTATATATATATATATATATATATATATATATATATTCTTGAAGAAGCATTAAACTGATTTCTGTAGGTATAAAAATAATTTTTAATATTCATAATTATAAGTCCCTTCTAAGATAATAAAATTTGAGCCCTGTTTAGAGAATTTAAAAAAAAAAAAAGACAGTCAACGTGCGGTACGAAGAATTTTTACTTCAGATCGTTAGAATGCTCTCTGGCCGTTGACTATTTGTCATTTATAGGTGTCTATTTTTCTTTTAATTTCTTGTTAGTTGCTGATGGCCTAGAGATAACGTCTTAATCACCAGTGTCATAGATTGATTTTGTAACTGGGTTCGAACCTCCTGACGAGCAGTAATTATCACTTCTCACATTGATGATTGCGAAATCATGAAGCACAGATGTTTGTAGGTAAAAAATAATTATTAATATATACATGTTGAAGAACCGGACTTCTATGAAAGACAAACTTTATTAAGTCGCCTGACAAGGACTTGTTGTCTTAACCAACCATATATTCGAAAGATTAGCATGTCCAGTGTTGCGTTCATGTAAATTTGTCTATATCAATAAAAATATATCTTGCTCTTTTTTTTGATTGAGAACTCTTAATAACCTCGATAAATTCACGAGTTTTCTCTCTTGAATATCTATAACTTGCTATATATATATATATATATATATATATATATATATATATAGAGAGAGAGAGAGAGAGAGAGAGAGCGAGAGACAGAGACAGACAGAAAGACAGACAGACAGACAGACAGATAGATAGATAGATAGATAGATAGATAGATAGACAGACAGACAGACAGATAATGGCCTATGTCAGGTTAATATTGCAAAAGTATACTCTGCAAGAATCTAATATTTTTAATGTTTCTGACAAATATCATTTCCGGTTTCCGAAATGTTAAACGGAACCAGCTCTGCAACTGGACTTCCTTTATTGAACGACGCCATATAACAATTGGCATTTTCGATTTAGAAATCATGAGTTATTTCTAGACTGTTTTACAATTTACGATAAAATCAAAATTAGGAGTCAAGCATTATTTATGGAACTAGTGTACGCGTTACATCAAATATAACGTATATTGTCATCAACGGAAGCTAAGATTAAATATTGTATTTGCTTGTATTCTAACTGTATGTATAAAATATGGATTCGTTATAATATCGTCAATTAGTGAGAGATGACGGATGTTAAGTGGTTACCATCAACCTGGGTGTTTCAAATTTGAATCCGTTTGGTTTCAGCAAATCACTATCAGGGAAACCAATGCCAACAATAGAATCTTCGGATTCATATTATGATGATGATCTTCAATTAGTAAAATAGAAACAATCAAATTCGTCCTGGTCGCCGGGTCTGAGGTCAAAAGTTACGAACCAGTGTTATTGCAGAATAGTGCCCAAATTATTTTAGATTGCACAGTTTTTAGCGTGATCGTTATTTTTATTATCTATGAATAACACAGTTTTAATTTATTATTTCTTAATAATTGGTTGCTTATTCTTTTTGTTGTTGTTAATCTATATAAATAAAACAATAGATGTATGTACATGTGTGTGTTAAAATATTTAACAGATTAACTCTTAAATTACTGGTCACATAACACTGAAATTTACAGGAAATAATAATCAAACGCAAAGGATGGTTTATAACGAGTAAAATCCGTTTTTGGATGGATGAATAACGCGCACAGAAATATGTCGGCAAGGTTAAATAAAAAAAAATATTCATTTCAACTTGCCGACATATTTCTATTACTTTTGCGCGAATTTATTCATAGCTTGAAGTGGTTTAATGTAAAATGTTCCTCATCTATCTGTCGATAGCTTAAACGATAGGCAACGCGGCTATCAGCCCCCTTTAGAACTCGGTTCTTATTGTTGAGCACTCTAAGTTGAAGTCGGTCACTTAAACTTACACGCACAGATCATGATGTCATAATCATTAGATCACTGTCTTGACATTTAAAAATAAATATTTAAATTTCAACTGTATTTCTCCCGGTTAACGTTGGCCGTATGGGTTTGTTCCTTGCTAATGCATTCAGAGATGGCTTCGTTGCCGAGTTCGAATCTCCTGGCCGACGGTAATCGTGACAGCCTACACTGATGATCCCCAAAAGGATAAAACACTAGTGTCTGTAGGTATTAATATATATATATATATATATATATATATATATATATATATATATATATATATATATATATATATATATATTTTTTTTTTTTTTTTTTTTTTTTTTTTTTTTTTTTTTCGATTTCGGATACGGCGGCCATGATGAAATCGATGCTTAGTATTTTACTAAATAATCGATTTATTTATCATTTATTTATTTTCTATTACTACTTTCGAAATATTCATTCTAAACATCTTCTCTTATATTATTTTTAAAGTGTAGACACGATACATTTATGTTTTCTTTTATCACCCATCATTTATGTTTTCTTTTAATCACCCATCACATTTAATCACCCATGACATTTATGTTTTCTTTTAATCACCCATTGCAAGCTTATTTCTGCTCTTTCGTTATTTTCATGACAGGTGCTCGACTGAGCTTTACTATATGGTCCCCCTCCTCCCATAAGCCGTTCACAAAAACTATCAGCAATTTCCCTTACTTTCTATCTGTGTCTAAATTTAAGCGAAAATTCCATGAGCAGAGTTTTTCCCTAGAATTGCTTGTCTGTGGAACACAATATTGCCGAGCTGCTTCTTAGCTGACTATAACATAGGCATTTCCAAGATTAATCCAAGTAAATTCTTGATGAGTCGTCCTCTAAAATAAATCAACTCTTTCAATTTCCATCATCATCGATCATCACAGTATAGTCTCGCCTGACACTCATTAACCCTTATCCTTGAGTGGCCTCTGGGTCTTGATAAGCGGTGACTGTATAGTTAAAAGAAATTCATTTTATTTTCTCGGAACTCGTTAAGCACTTTTTCAACCCATTCTCTCTCCTTCTCTCTCTCTCTCTCTCTCTCTCTCTCTCTCATATATATATATATATATATATATATATATATAATCATTATGGGTATATCTCCCTCTATCTATCACTGTATATATGTCCATTTCTCTCCTTCTTCCGTATACATTTATCCTTATTTACTTCACTCTATATCTCTCGTCCGCTCTCTTCGCGCTTATTATTTTTATAGATTTTTTTCCTACTCTCTATCTCTTTCACTGCCATATCACAAGCCTGACTTTAATACTTTCCTACTTATCTCCCCTTCTCTCTCTCTCTCTCTCTCTCTCTCTCTATCTCTCTCTCTTTCTTTCTTTCTTTCCTTCTTTTTCTTCTTCTTCTTCTTCTTCTTCTTCTTCTCTCGCTATCTCGATATCCCCCTCTTTCTATGCCTCCTTTTCTCTAATTTCCTCTTTCTTATTTATAAACGGTCCTTTTATTGTTACTTCCGCACACATCTTCATTTCTCACTGTGATTTACCTTGTTCGCTTCCTCCTCCTCCTTCTCTCTTTAAAGTCTTCTCTCTCTCCCTCTCTCTGTTTCTCTCTCTTAACACCTTCTCTCTCTCTTTCTCTCTCACACAAGCTCTCTAAAACTATAAAACCATTTGGAAACTGTGACACTATTTGTTCTGCTTGTGATTAGTGATAGTTCTGGGCGAGCCTCGTTTCCATAACGACCAGGCCGGACGGATTTAATTGTCCTGCCAAGTGCATTAATTGTCACATGATGGCCACAGTCTGTGCGTAGGCCGCGTGTTGTTACAGAACAATCGGCCTAACACCATTTGCAGCCGGTGCAATGCACATGGAATATCGACAAAGCAAAACCTATGCAATCAGAACCTTGTACAAGATAAAGACATTTGCCGTTTCTTAATGTTCATACTTTAAAGGAACATAAACATATGCGATTCGCTTTCATTTCGACTGTTCCTCATACCCTCAGCCCTTTCCTTGTTTTTAATTAAATATATCTGTTTCCACTCAATATATATATATATATATATATATATATATATATATATATGATTAGTTTTTTTGGAAAAAGAATTCCAGCAGAGTGCTCAATTAAAAGGAAAATCCAAATTTTAAGAGCGTACTTATATTTTGTGTACAGAAAGTTGTTAGTTGAGACAGGTCATTGGTACCGTCGGTTTCAAGCCCGATAATAAGGCCCATAGACGAATATTGGCTGAAGAGAGCTCGATAAGGATACCTTAAACGGGCCTTATTATCGGGCTTGAAACCGACGGTACCAATGACCTGTCTCAACTAACAACTTTCTGTACACAAAATATATATATATATATATATATATATATATATATATATATATATATATAAAACTGTGTCAATCGCTTTATAGCAGATTAGTAAAATATCAATATTTCACTATATATACGTCACAAATTGTATCATCAAAGGACTGCTTTAAGGTTAGTTATTTACCCAAATTTTATTCAAATTTATGCAATATTCACGAAGTTATAGCATTCTATTTATTATCAAGGAATTTATACTGTCTAATGTTTTATTGCAGATCTCTTACAATGCCGAAAAATGGGCAAATGTAAGGTTTCCGAAAATCAAAGGATTGTTGCTGGACAATTTAGTAATTTAGTTGTGGAAAAGCAAAACTTTGAACAAATATGTTTCTCCAATTAATTTCCTTTTTTTCTACCCAAGCTATTTCGGCGTTATTAGAATTATGGCGTTGAGACAATTCGACATTCGGCTAATCCCTAAATTTAGTGGCGGGGTAACGGACACTCCAATAATGGAATGGTTCAAGGATCTAGAGTTGACTTGTGAGCTGTGCGAAATAATCAAGGTGGAGCGAGTTCTATCACTACGATTGAAGAGTGCTGCTTGGGAAACATATCTGCAGCTTCCGGAAGAACAACAGAATGATATTGAGGAAACCAAACGTGCCTTTGTAAAAGCCTACAGAATGGACTCATTTGCGAATTTAGGGCGGTTCACCACTCGCCGGTTTTGCCTGGGGGAGACTGTAGATGGGCCAAACTCTCTTCCTGATTTTTATAAATGATCTTCCAAATCACATTCTTAGATCATTCTTAGACATTTATGTAGACGACACCACAATCAATGGCAACATTTCAAAGGCCATCAATAAACAAAATCTTTCCGATTCCCTCTCCTCCGATCTTGAGAACGTGGTGCAATGGAGAAAAAGGTGGTTGGTTAATTTTAATGCATCGAAAACCAAGCTTCTCTCCTTTCATCATAATCGTTCTGACCCCCATCACGTCCCAATTGAAATGAATGGTTTGTCTTTGGGGAGCTCCATTTCTTGAGAAGCTTATGGGACTGACGTTCACTTCTGATCTGAAATGAAACACATATCAAATATGTTGCCAAGATACTTGAAGCCATATACATTAAAACGCAAAAACCTGCCACTTCTAACACAACCAAATCATACTAAAATGGCTGTTGTACTCCCCCCAACCTCTCCCTAATCCAACCTTGACCACAGAACTGGGTACCCCCCTCTCTCCCACACTAGGAAACTTACAGCTTGCTCATAATCCCCACTGCTACTATATATAAAAAAACTACCAGCCCTACTAGCACTAATACTCATACAGCCCTCCTTAAGATGTCTCCCTTAGAAGACGAAAAGCAACACTGCGGTTAACTTTGAACTACACACGGAATTTATATAAATTCTTTCGATCCGCACATTAAAAAGCCTATCAGAAAAATTGAAAAAATAAAAATGTCTAATTAAATGGAAACTCTCTTTAAAAACGTTTGTCTAAATGAAAGAATGCTGCCTAAATACACACACCAATATATATATATATGTGTGTGTGTGTATATATACACACACACACATACATATATATATATATACGCATATGGTATGTTGATATTCTTATGGAGATATTACTTAACTTAATAAAAAAAAAATATATAAACAAAATACTATCTGAGTGTTACATTAACTGATCTGGTGAGTCGAGTTGTAGCCAGCGGATCGCCTGTTGTAAGTTTAGAGTCTTGAAACTTTTACCTAGCCATGACTGAAGGAACGAGAACATGCTACCCCCATGAATTAAATGAAGGGTTCCGTTCGAAATTCCGTGCAGATTTCCGAATTCAACAGAAAGATTCCCGAATTCGGCATGATATACGACGAAGAAGTCGGAGGTTACATGGACCTAAAACTTGTGAAAATAATACTCAACACTAGTCCGAAAAAATAAAATAATACGAATAATAGATCCTTACTTCAACAATTAATGATTATTTTGTTTTAACTTAAAAAAACAAAAAACAAAGAAGAAATTTGCAGTTCTCTCACTATGGAATAGTTTCAGCCTAGCAAAAATATGCGACTAACAGAAGCATACTTTTGCTATAAAAAAAAAAAAAACAGATGTCATCCGGACGTCTAGATCCTGGTTTGGCTATCACACTTTCATTGCATTTACAGCCATCCGCCGTTGAATGATGTTTATACCTAGATTATTTATAAACTGTAAACATGTATACGTTCAAGATGGTGTTAAGATGCGTTCAATTGGTTCAAATACACTTTGTGTGCTTACTGATAAAAGTAAACATTGATATAAGCAAAAGAAAAAAAAAGAAAGAAAACGCCGTTTCATTGGGATACATTGGTTCCCAGCTGTTGTCCCTGTTACCTGCCATCTTGCTTTCATCGCTATTAATTTAATTGCTACTTAGATCATCTCATATCCAATCAAATTCGAGAAGCCACTAAACTGAGCCTTCTTTTCCCCTATTTAATTAACTTTGCTCTGCTTGTTATTTGAACTCATAAATTGTTGAACCGAACATCTTCGTCAGCAGTTGCTTCTTGTCATCTTATATAGCTATATTAATAAACCTATACGACGAAAATTTGTCTGTGTGTTTGTAATGATTAAATAACAAAGTGATACCTACGAACGATAAAATGTAACTGGCTATGATTGCTTACACCCTTTCCTTCTCAGTTTCGTTGGAGTTCACTTTTTCCTCACCCAAAAAGTTAACGAGTTTTAATATGTTTTAAAGCAAAGAATTTTCAGCCAATTGAAATTGTTCCAAGCTTCAAAACGTAACATGTATACGCGAACTTAATAATCCAGTGCAAAGTTAAACGCTCCTTATAGCGAGAGACAGACAACCAAGAATGCAAGACGTTACAAACCGGCCCAACAAAAAGAACCCTAAAAAAAGTATTCTCTGCAAATCATCTCGGGCTACTCTGGAAGAAAATCGACTCCACGAATTACAATCTAGCACTATATGCACACACAGTACAGAAACAAAGATAATACATACACATGCACAATGCCACGCTTCCAAATACTCAAGTACGCACATATTCACACCATAAACGTGTCTGTGTATCTGTCTGTGTGTCTGTCTGTGTGTCTGTCTGTGTACATTTCCTTACGCAATAACTTTCTCAATTTTTAGTCTACAGACTCGAAATTTGATATACAGGGTCCTGAGATTTGGGAAAATCTTTGTGATCGGTTTTCAGCCAGTAATTTAGCTGTTAAAGGGTCAAATTTCAACGATTTGACCTTTGAGAACTCTACCAAACTCCTCCGACAATTTGGGGTCTACGTACTTGAAATTTTAGATATAGGTTCCTTGGACATGGATCTTACTTAATAACTTGATTTGAGCCAAAAACAATTAATGTTAAGGGGTCATAATAGAGGTCAAGTTAAAAAAAATTGACCGTTTTTTGTTTGTTTTTGTTTTTGTTTTTTTGCTCAGCATACACCTCCAAACACCCGGGCAATGCCGATATATATATATATATATATATATATATATATATATATATATATATATATATATATATATATATATATATATATACATGTTTTGTTATCAAACTTTGTTTAACCCAATTTCCCTTTTATAAAACTCTGTTTATGTTTTTGGTGGCATTTATTATCTGGTGACTCTATTTTTCAATGTTTCATTAATTCATTTTGTTATGCATGCCTGTGTGTTATTTATAATTACAATTACTTCCGACCTTTCCAAGAATCATATTTTTGAGCATGTTTCTATGAAAGAAAAGTCGGTCAGTTGGCTTACGTGTTAGATCGCGGCCTCCCAGTCGTTTGATCACTGTGGAGACAGCGATAGCTTTGTTGCAGCGTTCGAACCCCACGACCAGCGGTAATCGTATTTTTGCACTGATAATTCCGGAAGGATGAAACGCTAATAGCTGTAGTATGTATATATGTAGTGTGTATATACATATATATATATATATATATATATATATATATATATATACACACACACATATATATATATATATATATATACTTTCTTCCTTCGTTAAAACAATAACCTTTTTACTCCGATTCATATTGAATGTCGATGTGGTTCTTAGATCTATTCAAAGGCGCTTCAAAATGGTCTCTACCAAAGCCAGCAACGATGCCACAATCTCTATACTTCATTACAATACTATCGGTTTATGATTTAGATATCACTTATTGCCTGGTGACTCTTTTATTATTTCATTTTAGTTGTGTGTGTGTGTGTGTGTGTGTGTGTGTGTGTGTGTGTGTGTGTTTTATAGGCATCAAACTTTAAACTGACAGCTATATTTTCTTTAATTGCAAATTCAGCGACTATAGGTTATTTTTATTTCAGCTTGGTTTGGCAATTCATCATGAAGAGACTGACACCCGTATAGCGTTTGCAAAATTGCAAATGATACGATAAATTTACCAAGGGAAACATTTTCACAAAATAAACCTCTCAACTGACAACCTCGTTCATTCGATTTAATCTCATAATTTTTTTTTCTCTGGGGATATATAAAGTCCCATGTTTGTTTTGATAAACAAGACACAATATCCCACTTGGAAGACAACATTCGACGCATTATTGCCGAAATATAGCCTAATTTAATCCGTAGAGTTGATTAAAATTGGACCTCTATATTTGGCCATATATGTGTGAGCCATGGATTCATATGCCCGGAATTGTATTTAAATTATAAATGCCAACCGTTAATCTTTGGAATAGAATACATATTTGTATGATAAAAATATTTTTCTGTGATTTATTTTAATTTAAAGTTCAGCGCCTCTAAAAAAACACTCTTTATATATGCATTCATTTTCTTTCTTCGTTAAAACGATGACATTTATTCCAATTCATATTGAATGATAATGTGGTTTATGGCTATACACAAAAAAACGTTCCAAAGATGGCGTCTACTAGAGCCAAGGACCACGGAATAAGTCTTTTTTGTCAACACGTCACTTTAATAAATACATATGGAATTATATTTCTATTTAATATTAAGCGAATACAAAAATCTGAAATCAAACATACAGTAAAGGAGAATTTTTCATTTTTAAAATTATTTTTTGCATAATTATAAACATTGCTAATTTTTTATAACACCTTTCCTCGTTTTGGTTCTATTCCTGAACGCTACTTTCAGGAAACAATTCATCATTTCTATAGTAATGAAACCATCAGATACTATCGCGCAGATTTTGTGTGTGTGATTATCTCTCTTATATCTCATTTTGATGAGAGCACATTAAAGTATTATTTTCTTTTATTCGGCATTATTTTTATAGTAAATTACTATAAATTGTTATGGTAAATTTATTATTGGAATTTATTTTGTCCACCTCACTGATTAATTGTTTCCTTGTCGCTTTAGAGTTTCGTGGATTGGCTAATAAGCATTTCAATCCCTACTCCCTTGCGGATTACGTCAGTAAACATGTAAAAAGCTCTTGCACATTCTGCTCCGGCTTCTTTTTGAACCCAGCAGGACGTCGGCTGAATATCGATGACAAAGCATTCGACGGCAGTCACTCAAATACATCCCTCTTCTTGATCTAGTAGGGGCCCTATACGGCAGTTAAAAACCAGTAGTCATTTATACTCGAATTTCGGCTAAAATTGCTCTAAAATTATACACATTTGTGTTCTTTTTCACAAAATCCGTTATCGCCATATTTCTGTTTCAGGGCTTATCCACAGAAGTAAAAAAAAACAAATAAAACACGAAAAATGGAAACGAATTTTAAAAATAATGCTATTGAGAAAATGTAAGACATGATTATTTGGAATTATTTTTATCTAAGTCCTCCATCCCGGGCAACGCTGAGTAAAATACAGTTAGCCTTATTTACATTTTCAAGAGGTAAGTAAGGGAAATAAAAAGTTAGCCTTGGGTTTACTTTCGACAGCCTCATACCTTTCACTTCCCTTAATCCCTTTAGTCCTCATATTCCATGAGCAATGTTTCTGACAAAAGGGAAATAATTGCTGTTTTATGAGTCGGAATTTCTCCATCTAATACTTATCATTCGCTAGTTTTTGTCTTTGAAAGAGTATTTTACCTCATTACATCAAGTGACTTCATGACTTGTCTAGCGCGATTTCCATTAAAAATATCTAACATGAAATTAAATGACGTCATAATACGTCATATCGCTATGAAAATATCAATAAATAACTTAGAATAGATCTTTTTTTACAAAGAGTCACCACATCAAGGAACGGAGGTCACTCGAGTATAAGGGTTAATGAGTGTACAGTAGACAATGGAATAATATCGTAGTAATTGTTAGTAGTGAAAATTTGGTAAATTGGATTACTTAAGAGGGCGGCTCGTCAAGAACTTGTTTACGTCAGACTTGAAGATGACCTTATTGTAGTGAGCTGGAAAGCAGGACAACTGAACAGAGCTCCACAGGCGTTCAGTTCTAGGAAATAAGTTTTGTTCATGGAATCTAGGTTTAGGTTTAGGCACAGATAAAGAGTGGGGGAAATTATTGATAGTGGTTTCAGATAGACGAGTGTTTTTCGTAAACGTTTGACGAGAGGGGACCGTAGATTGGATCTCAGACGAGCACTTGCCATGAAACTAACGATAAAGCAGAGACAGGCTCACAACGTCTC
Source organism: Euprymna scolopes (assembly GCF_053919585.1). Taxonomy (NCBI): domain Eukaryota; kingdom Metazoa; phylum Mollusca; class Cephalopoda; order Sepiida; family Sepiolidae; genus Euprymna; species Euprymna scolopes. The sequence goes on from NC_136484.1 coordinate 127,951,979, forward strand.
TTTGTTTGGGACCTATGTACTGTTCAGAACTTTATATGCATGTGTATATATATTAGAAGTTTGACTCATGTACAGGTAATATACATCTAAAATTTCAAGTGTTTACACCCGAAATTAACGGAGGCGTTTGGTAGAGTTTGAAAAGGTCAGCTCTTTTAACTTTGACCTCTTGGCAGCCAAATTTTCGCCCAAAAACTGATTAAAAAGCTTGCTGCATGTCTAAATACCCTTTACGCAAATTTTCAAACGTTTAGACCCAACATTGACTGAATAGTTTGCTAAAGACCTTAAAGGTCAAATCTTTGGAACTTTGACTCCTTGGCAGCCAAATTCTCGTCCAAACCTCGATTACAAACCTTGCCCCATGTCTGAATAAGCTTGATGTAAAATTTCAAATGTTTTGGCTGAGTAATTTGGTAGAGACCGCAGAGGTAAAATTTTTTACACTTTTACCCCAATTTTGACTCCTTAAAATGTCTGGTTCTGAGCTCCAATCAAATTAAAAAGTTAGACCCATGTCCAAGTAACGTACATTTAAAATTTCAAGTGTTTAGACCCAAAATTGGCGGAGGAATTCGGTAGAGTTTTTAAAGATCAAATCGTTGAACTTTAATCCCTTAAAGCCAAATTTCTAGCCGAAAACTGATTAAAAAGATTTTCCCAAATCTCAATAGCCCTTATGTCAAATCTCGTGTATGCAGACTGAAAATTGACAAAGTAGTTTGGTAGGGAAATGTACACACATACACATTTTCACTTTTATAGATCTATAGATTGTGTTATGTTTTTTAGTTATTTAAGCGCATCGTCAATGCAATCATAAAGTATTGCCAACCTATTTTTCATATGGAATTACTATTATTATTATTAGTAGTAGTAGTAGTAGTAGTACTACTACTACTACTAATAATAATAATAATAATAATAATTATAACAATAGTACTATAACTACTACTACCACTACCGCTACTACTACTACTACTACTAATAATAATAATAATAATAATAATAGTACTACAATTATCATAATTTCCACCGTACATATCGCTAGTAGTAGTAGTAGTAGTAGTACCATTGTAATTGTTGTTGAAATCAAAACGAGGCTATTTTAGAAATATGTATGTAGCTCCCGTATCAAAATGGTTGCTATCCTACTTGCTTGGTTACCACCTGTGAAAAATAAAGAAAAAACTAAATCAGACATTATACTTTATCTTACTCTCCGTTTTTTTTTTTTTTTTTTTTTTTTTTTATTCCACATTCTTGGCACTTGAAGCGATTTTTTAAGGTGAACAGCGCAACAGTTATAGACTTTCCAAAAGGTTTACTCCCCGAGACAGACACGGCCATTGTGAACGCAGATCACATAAAAATAGAATTCTTTTGACGAGTGCCGCGACTTTTTTTTTTTTTTTTCATCCGTCGATGCCTAAAAAAGTATCAAATCGAACTTGTATGAGGAGGCAACCATTGTATCTGTGAAGCTTCGTCTCTCGGCTATGCAAAGCCTGTCATTCATTCGTTGCGGGGAAATTGTTCTTATCTTGAATGAATATCGAAACTAATGCTTAATATAGCTTCGCCGTAAGGTAGGATAAACGAATAATCACTCGAATGTCGCAATATTTGGGCGTGTTATGTTAGAAAACAAATTATATATATATATATATATATATATATATATATATATATATATATATATATATATATATATATATATATATAGGCGCAGACAAAAAGCTTTAAACGAACTTTGAATGAAATCTACTGAATAAAAGTTGTTGGTAGGTGTTTTTCTTCGCTTTAGATCATCTATATATTGATTCGATAGCGTGTGTATTATTTTCTGTGTCACGCTTACATCCGAGTCGTTTAAGTGTTATGTACTTCCATTTCTTGTAATAAATAATTTTACCAATAATTATTCATTAAGTTTGGGTTTCGGTTTCTATTATAACTGATGATACTCAAGTCATTTACTTTTTTTCATGAATAATCTTACTAAGAATTCTTTATAATTTTGGTTTCGTTTCGATTATAGCTGATAGCACTTAAGTAATTTATATTTTTTTATAAATAATTTTACTAAGAATTCTTTATAATTTTGGTTTTGGTTTCGATTATAGCTAATGGCACTCTAATCTATTTTTTCGTTTAATAATTTTATCAAGAATTCTTCATAAGTCTTGGTTTCGGTTTCGATTTTAGCTGATGGCACATTAGCAATTTATTTTTTTTATAAATAATTTTATCGAGAATTCTTCATAAGTTTTGGTTTCGGTTTCGATTATATCTGAAATAACTAAAGTTCTTATATATATATATATATATATATATATATATATATATATATATATATATATATATATATATATATATATATAAGTTTGGGATTCGGTTTCGATTCAAGCTGATGAACCCATGTCATATAAATTTTTTTTTTTTGAAAGCGCAACTTTATAATATATAAAAATCGATAGAACATTGTAATAATATATACGAAATCTGCAAGAATTAAAATATCATATTTAAGCGTATTTAAGCGTATTTTACGATCTGACTACACCGGGTGTCCCTGCTAGCTTGGATAAATACTTTTGCAGTTTTAACAAAATAGCTACAATAATATCAGAATGTCTCCATTTACGCTGAACATCCATAGAATGTCAACATCAATATATTACATATGAATCAATCCCCTGTGGAATTTCCAGATGTCCCGCTAGTTTAATTAATATATTAAAAAAATTAAATAAACGTAATTCTATGATTTATATGAATATTAGTGCGAATACTGGCGAAGCATAATTTTTTCCTTCATTTTTGCTAAAAAAAAAATAAATAGAGCTGGTTAATATGCATAAAATTATTCAAAATTTAGTTACACATTTGCAGACATATTTCAGTCAGAATTATGGATAGTCAGACCTTTTGACAAAGTCTTTTCTTTACGCTCTGATGCAGTGAAATGAGACTACAGCACTTTCTGAAACTGATTACGCGATGAGTTCATAAAAAATTCAAATCACCCGAAATATTATTAATTTCTAAGTTTTGAATAAGATTCTTAATCATTTATTTAAATTATAAATTATCGAGTCAAGATTGACAGAAACATAAATTTATACTTGAATCTGAATATTCGTCCGGAGAGTACACTTTACAGCATTGCCAAACTGAGTACCAAAAACCAAAATTCGCAAAATCCTCATTCGCAACTTGCTGTTCCTGGACGACACTGCGCCGGTTTCACACGGAAACGAGGACCTTCAGGCCTGTTATGACTTACAACTTACAATGAGTTTAACGAAGACAGTCTTTACATGGCACCAGAGTTTGGCTGACACATAGGCCGTGCAATTTCCACATTCGCTAGACTTGCCACAGTGTGCAGGAGAACAGAAAATTAACGATCAATACCAAGATGGTGGTGTGTAAGCTTTGCGTCCTGAGCACGCTGCTGTACGGTTATGTCCGTCGGATGCATGGTAGCAGGATCCTAAAAGACCTTCTTTATGGAGAACTGAAAACCGACTAGAAGAAAAGGGAGTCGTCCCCAGTTTCGAATCAAAGCATAGACCTTGGAAGCTGGGAGACTTTTGATGACCCACACAACGAACCTGACACTGTTTCAGCATGGTGTTTAATAACTGGGGGTTGACATAGAAAACCCTCTATGGTATCTTGTCTTGCTACTTTATTTTCATCAATCTACTGGAGCAGGTCGTGTGAACATGGTTCCATTTCTTGGCATGTCTGGTATATACGGTCCAAGTTTCGCAGGCATGAATAAAGATGGTACGAATCACAGCTCTGTATACTTGAAGTTTGATCTGCATCCGAGTTGTGGATCGAAAACGTTAGAGGCAGCGCTAGCCTTGGCTATTCTGCAGTCAACTTACTCGTCTATGTGCATTGCCATTTACAGGGTACTGGATAAGTAACTGAACTTGTGTACAGCTTTTGGTTTCGTTCTAAGGAGTTAAGCATTATATATGTTAAAACCTGAAATTTAGGGCCAGTTTTAAAAATCGATACTAACAGTTATCAATATACAAGCTATCGAAAAATTTTACTAAACTGATATCGATTAGACAAATATAACGGCACAGGTGTTTGTTTTTTTTTTTTTTTTGTAAATCACATATAAAATAATTAAATTAAATTAACAAGTTTTATCGATTTCTTAAAACAAGAAATATAAAGGTTGTTTTACACATATTATAGTACCAGATTGCAATGTGTGATAAAATTCACCATGACTAAACCATCATAACAGAAGTACTAATGACAATCATATATGTTATTTATTCCATTAATAGAGATTTTTTTTTCAGTCATGATTGTTATAATATAAGTATAGGGGTGTCTTTTGTTACGCCTTTCTATGAAGATATGGGATACTCACGAATGATGATAAAAATGATAAATGAAGTATATTAGAAGATTGGATACTGGTCCACGTAAGAAAAAGTTTTCACATTTAAAAAGTCCTTAAATTTGATAAACAATGATTAAATCGGTAAAATATTATGCCTCGTTCTGAACCTTTAGTTACAAAGATGGAGCCACGAAATATGAATTATAATGTCTTTAATAGCGAAGAACAAAAATAGTTTGTTTGTTTTTTTAATGTTAGGGAAAATAAAGTTTACTTACCAAAAATAATAATCAAACTGTAAAATCCGATAAGTTATCTGAAAATAAAAAGGTTTTGTTTTTTTATTTAATTAACAAACAAACAAACAAAAAAAAAGAATGATGTCATATTAGTTCTACGGGAAAGTCTTTCGGAAGTTTTAAAGTGCAATATATGTGTATGTGAGCGCAAAACTCTGTCTTATTTCATGCGAACAAAGTTTAACTAAACATACAACAATTCGCTCTAAACGCTTTCTCATACCTGAGGCTATTCTTTATCTCTAGAAATTTACGATCAGACTGAGCTACGTTTGTCATAATTAGGCTGCTCAATCTCTGTCTCATTTGAGGGTTCTTAGTAAGGTACAGAAACGTATTTGTAATTTGATTGTCATCAGTCTTTTTTTTCTCTGCAAACTTATTCTCTCCCCCCTCGCTCTCTCTCTCTCTCTCTCTCTCTCTCTCTCTCTCGCTCTTTCTCTCTTTGTTTCTTTCTCTCTCCCCCCCCCTCGCTTTCTTTCTCGTTCTTTCTCTCTCTGTTTCTTTCTTTCTTTCTCTCTCTCTCTCTCTCCCTTTCTCTCTCGCTCTGTCTCTCTCTCAGACCCGGTGTTGCTAGTCTCAGTCTTTTTTTTATAAATGCTATCATGGCATGAGTTATTCACAATTGTTTGATCAATCCCCTGCTTCCTTTGTTCCAGCTCGTTTGATTCGTTGATCTTGTGGTCTCCGTCAATTCGCCGTTTTGATACCTCACGTACTACATCTTATTCTAATAACTTATTTCTAAGAACTGCAATCTTGTGGAACTTGTAGCAGACTCCACTTGTTGGAGAGACATTGAAATACGACCAAGAATAAAGATCGACTTTACCGAGTATGACCAAGAAAGAAGATTCTGAATAAAGCACATTAAAGCAGGATTACATATTTACATATGTACAAGGAATATTTATTTACACAGAAAGGTTACGAACATTGCAGAGTGTTTGTGTTTATATGAACTAGTATGCATGTAGATAAATGTTCGTTGCGTGTATGTGTGCGTGAGTGTATACGAGAGTCCGTTGAAGTATACGTTGGAAGTCCATTGCGTTGTTACGTTATACACAAGTATTCGATCCTAGCTTGAAGAGGGAAAATGCCTTGTCAATTTGCGTCTAAGGTTTGTGTCCGATTACATTCGAGGTTCGAATTGAAAGAGAAAGATTGAGAGAGAGAAAGGAAAACGCAAGTAGAGAACGCCACCTGTTGGGCAAACGAGAACTACACGGGCAGGTAACCGGTGCGTTATTTAAAGGTGTGTGTGTGTGTGTGTGTATGCGGTTTAAGTAACATGTGTTAGATTTAAAAGACATGTGCCCATAAACTCTCGTCCAACTGACTGTTTTCTATTCTACCCTCGATTTTCAAGAATAAGGTTAATAGACATCTTCTGTCTTTGTTATAAATATTTTTCATTTTTGTTAGCTCCTTATATGAGGTGGCTACGACATTGTCTGGACCGATTTCCATAATGTGGCGAAATGATAAATAGGACGAGCAAACCAGGGGTTGGTTTACCAGAAAGAAAAAGTGAGTAAAATCTTGAACCAAAAACTTGGCATAAAACTCGTTGTGAACCCCATTGATGTCAGATTGCTTGGTTAGCATTGGAATACATGACCTAAGGGTGCTATATCCGTTTTTTATAAAAAGCTTTACATCATTAATATATAATTATCCAACTCTACTAGAAAGACTGATATTTATTTGCATATAAATATGGTTCACGCCAGCCAATCATATTCTTGTATGGAGAAGCCCAGATGTATTCATTTTCATTACATCAAAGTAAATATATGTATGTCCATTCCGTCACACAAAAGATAATGAGTAAAAAAAAGTACTATTTTCTAGTTCCCCTTTCCTCCAAGGAAACTATTTAAAGTATTGAAGGGAGCCGATGAAGCTAGCCAACCACCTCAGACTTACACCACTGTCTCAAATGAAAGTTGGTCGGATGTACTCAGTTGTGTGTACAATGCATATTTATATAGTATTATATACTAGCAGTTTAGCTCAGTTAAGTTTTTGCTCAGGTCCTATGTACTGTTTATAACTTTATGTATACATGTATATATTAAAACATATGCGTGTGTATGGTAATGCCTTTCTATATAATAGGCTTCCTTAAGAACAATAGAGAAAAGTTAGTAGAGACCGCAGAGGTCAATATTTCTTTTTTAACTTTGACCCCAATTCTGACCCCTTAACATTTATTGTTTTGGGCTCAAATCAAATTATAAAGCTAGATCCATGTCCAAGTAACCTATATCTAAAATTTCAAGTGTTTAGACCCAAAATTGTCGGAGGATTTTGGTAGAATTTTCAAAGGTCAAATCGTTGGACTTTGACCCCTTAACAGCCAAATTTCTGGCCGAAAACGGATTCAAAACAATTCCCCAAATCTCAATAACCCCTATATCACATCTCGAGTTTGTAGACCGAAAATTGACAGAGTTATTTGGTAGGGAAATGTACACACACACACACACACACACACACATTTTCACTTTTATAGATATACTAGCAGTTCCGCCTGGCTTTGCTCGGGCCCTATGTACTGTTCATAAGGTTATGTGCATATGTATATATTAAAAAGTGTGAATATGTAAAGTAATGCCTTTCTGTATAATAGTCTTCTTTAACTACCATAGAGAAAAGACAGGCAGACATTTCCACTTTTATATATATATATATATAGAGAGAGAGAGAGATTGGATGCAATATAGAGGAATGATTTAAAAAAAAGACTTATGCGCCACCACCGAGAATCGAAACACAAACAGTCAACTCACGATTTATTTTGCCTCTGCCGTCAAGGACTGGGCTATGAAAACATGTTTACTGTAAGGATAAAAATTAAAACATGAACCAATAGCTACTACGTTATGCATTCGTAATGCCGGCGTTCGACCTTCACCTGGCAAATTTCATTATTTTTAATTTTCACACCTTTGCACCAATTTTTCCGGGATAAAACCCAAATATAAAATTTTGCATGGATTCAAATACCTTATATATGAAGTTTCATGTCTGTAGACCAAAAGCTCTAGGAGGAGTTTGGTAGGCAAAATTTGTTAAACAAACATATATACGTATACATAAATATATATGGAAACAATTTTGTGTTTACTATAAACTTTTTACACTAATATTATGCAAGTATAAATCATGTAGAATATCTGCTTGAATATAATTACACATAATAGTTAACTAAAGATGATTATCCCATTAGAAAACTGAAGCAACTAATAGGTAATTAATTAAAATGAATGTTTAAAAGAATATGCAAATTAGCTAGATTATTTGCTAGTAATGCAATTTCACAACCCATATATAAGAAAATTGTATTTTCTTTTTAAATAAATAGAAAAGAGGGGTTTTAAAATGAATATCAAAACACACAAAAGAAAAACGAATTTATAGGATTATAGATATAGATAGATAGATAGACATATACACTAGCATGTGTGTCCGGCGTTGCCCCGGTGTTTGGAAGTGTGTGTTGAGCAAAAAATAAAAAAGTGGTAGTAGGAAGGCAGACTCCAACCCATACTGCGAAGGAAGAAAAAAACATGACGTCTTTGCTGTTACGACTATCGCCAAACCGGAAGTGACGTAGGTTTAAATTAAGGCTAGACAATCAAAAAGAGTGGATGACTTTCGAAAATATCGGCGACAAAAGCGACCCCTCCCTGTTAAAAAGTCCTCAGTTGAAGGTTAAGAAATTAGGTTTTTAGCCAATTTTTCGATATTTGTCGTCTGAAGGGTCGAGCTTCAAAACGATACTGATCTTGTGAAAATCTCTCGCCTCTGTCGAAAGTTTTAGGCAGACACGCAAACATTCATACATAGATTTATATATGTGTAGCTCAAATTTTCGACCCAAATCGATTAAAAAGCTTGCCCTATCTCTGAATACCATTCCTGTAACATTTCAAATGTTTAGACCAGAAATTGTCTTTAGTAATTTGGTAGAGATCATTTTTTTTTAACTTTGACTCCTATTATGACCCCTTTAACATTTATTGTTTTGGGCTCAATTCAAATTATAAAGCTAGATCTATGTTCACGTAACCTGTACCTAAAATTTCGAGTGCTTAGAGCCAAAATTGGCGGAGGAGTTTGGCAGAGTTCTCAAAGATCAAATCGTTGAACTTTGATCCATTAACAGCCAAATTTCTGGCCAAAAACGGATTGCAAAAATTTTCGAGTCTGTAGACTGAAAGTTGAGAAAGTTATTGCATAGGGAAATGTACATAGACAGACAGGCAGACCGACAGACACTTTCACTTTTACAGCTATATAGATAGATATATTTATATCTTCATTCACAATCAGTTTCAATAAGGTTAAATTTATTAGGGAATCTAAGAACACCATTAGAATTTTTCTTCGGTCCCATTTGCTCTTATTTGAAACACTTATCGATATGTCCATAAAATAACAGATATTTATTAGAACGTAAAGTAATGACATATACTTTTTAATAGATTTTCTTCGTTTCATAAAAGAAAAAAAATTGAACAAGGTGCATCTGAAATATTTGTTTTAGAAGTTTTAAATATTTAAATAATAATTTTAATGATATTTTAAAGATTTGAAATAATTAAATAAAACACATTCGTTTAACTAATTAAAGCAATGTTACAGCTGTTAGTAAAAAACTCAGCCTCAATAGTAAAATTTTTAAGAAAACACCACGGCGCTAGCATTTTTTTTTTTTTTTTACCTGATACCGAAAATGTTATTTTAAACTGAGATAATATTTTCAAATGTGATGTTTATCCTTGTTCATATGTATACTCTCAAGAGACAACAACATATTTCCATAAAAAAGACACTGTATACGCCATCACGTGTAAACTAAACTTGGTTTATATATTTCCAGCTAACAGGGGTCGCCCGGCTTTGCCGTTCGTAAAATACGCTTAAATATATTTTAATTCATGCAGAGTTCGTATTTATTATTACAAAACCAATTCTCTATTAAATACTATATATACACAGCACTGATTTCAAAAGTTAAAAAAAATAACTTGAGTGCCATCAACTAGAATCGAAACCAAAACATTTAGCGGCCCAGTCGCGATTTTTACTATTTGAGCTGAATCGATAGATAGATAAGAATGATTTTAAATTAAACCAATTCTAGATATGAATGAATCTACGCATGCGTAAAACTAATAAAATTATGTCGACAAGTTGAAATGAACAGTTTGCATTTCAACTTGCCGACATACACTCCTGATTAAAAATAAAATTTAAGACTACTTGAAAATCCTTAAAAAGAAACCTGATTATAGAATTGGTGACCTTATGTGTGGCGAGTTTAAAATCTATCCTTTAAAAAAAAAGATTTCTTTTTAAAGATTTTTAAGTGGTCTTAAATTTTTGATCGGAAGTGTATTCCTGTACGCGTTTTTCATCAATCCAAACAAAGATTTTACTCGTTATAAACCATCGTTGGTGTATGATAACTATTTCCTCTTAATTTCAATGTTAAGTAATCAGTAGTTTAAGAGTTTATCAGTAAAATAGTTTCACACATATACATCTACTGCTTTATTGATATAGAATAGGAATTTAATGAATTGAAAAGAAAGAATTTAGAACTATTATCGTAAGGTTATGATGGAGGCTAAGATTTCGCCTAGATTATCGATCACTATATCGAGAAATAAACATAATATATGATATATAAATATATGAAAGATACTAAATGGGAAGTTTTATTTATTATTAAAATAACAGATTTTAAAGACGTATAAGATAAAACTATAAACATGACTATATTTGAAAGCATATCTGATCAACAATATATAACCACACGGACAAAAATAAATGAATACTGCTAGTGTTTATATAAATTATTTCTTTATAGAAAAACTTTCTATCTTTACTAATTCTTTGTTTGCAAATTATAAGAGGAGATATTCTCGAAATCCACATGAAAGTTCGTCCCTATAAGTGTATAAAGCAGCCTTTCACACCCTCTTTAAATAATACGCTTTCTGTTGTAGATTATTTTTCTTAATAATGGGCACATTTTTAATGCAGATTAATTTTTATAACACTTGAAACATTAAAGATAATAAACGTAATACGTATAAAAATGAGCAAATAAAACATTCGAATAATCAACAACTTTGTAATGAACGTTGGGGGTTAAGGAGCGTCATATTTTGTCAAGTATGATGATGAAAAAAACATGTATCGTAACCGATAAAAGCTATTACAAAGTAACAAGGTACAACCAACAAACAATACTTTTACTATATACGTCACACAGTTGAGCGAATCTAAAAGCGTAAATCTCAACGAAAATGTGGTTTTATTTTGTAATAAAGATGGAATCCAAAATTCAAGTGGACAAGATGATGACGCTCTACTTGAGAGTTTGAGTATTTCTTAAATAAATAAATAAATAAAACACACTCCGGGTCGGTTATTCCATCTGACCAAACAATCCTCCCTCTTTTATCGCTTGATATTTATTGTTTCATATTTACATTATATATTAAAAGGGTTATCCGGCGTTTCCCGGGAGCACAGTTAACAAGTAGAAAAGTGTTTTTAATTGTGTATAACACATATGGCTAAAATAGGATCTTTGTCCGTCTTGAACCATCTGATCACCATAGAAAGATAATGGATGACACTAACTGGATTTTTGAAGCAAGGTTGCGCAATCCTTAAGTATTCTTTTCCTGGGGTTGGGACTGTGTGATTTCAGTGGCAGGGAGAAGTCCATGACTATTTGAAATAATGCCAAGAAAAACTGAGAAAACATAGAACACCTGGTATTCCTAAATGGTCACCCATTTTGGATGAAATCAAAGAGTAATTAAAATTAATAAATAATTAATAAAAAAAAGTTTATCAACAACTTTTAATGGAATGTAATAGTGTCTACTGTCTAATTCATTGTCCTTTTCAATGTGTCTCATCCGTTGCCAATATATTCTCAGTCGCCATTATTTTAACACACCTCACATTTTGAAATAACAAGTGAAGCATGCATTGTCCCCCGTGAGTGCACAGTGAACAAGGCATAAAAAATGACTAACTTCATCATCCCCCCTTCATTTAGCTCTCAAAAGTCCCCAGGGCACGTCAAATCCTGGTGAAAATGAACAAACGATGCAGTTTTCGACCTTAACATATGTAAATTTGAGTTCTGCGCCATGCAAAAAAAAAAAATAAATGATTAAGTCCTTCATTTGCCCCTCCCATTTATCACCAAAACTCCCAAGGCCTTAACATATTTAAATTTGAGTTCAGCACCATGCAAAACTGCTAAATAGACAGAAAATTTTGGACAAATATGATAAAATAGTCCCAAAAGTGGTGTGTTTTTATTAGCCCTAAAAGAGCCCCTGGAGCACACCCAAGAGTTATACACAAACAAAATGATATAAAAATCAGTTAGTTACAACTTTTAAGAAAGTTTTATGAAAATCAAAGTCATCAATTTATTTTAATAAGCACAAAAGTTTCAATTTAGCCATTTTAACTAAAAAATGGGAGCAACCAGAGTTTTCCTGCAAAATCGGTTCTGTTACATTTTACACCTCGGAATTTTTTGAAATTTTGCACAAATATTAGATATAATATGAGAAAAAAAAGTAACAGAACCGAGGGTCATAGCATTACATTTAATAGGGTGCGTATAGGAAAAATGTATGCCGTACATTTTTGAAAATAGGGGGAAAGGAATGTAATGTTATGCCCTTTTAGGCTGTGATCATAGCGTAGTATCTGTTAACTGTGGCAAGCGGGGTCAATGGTCAAAACATTATTATTATTATTATTATTATTATTGTTATTGTATTCTTATTAATTGATTTGGGCGACGGATGGTTGCTGGATCATTTATTATGATTAGAAGAATAAACAATTAAATTGGGGAAGAAATGATTGACGTGTGAATCGCAAAAGGGAATGTGAAAATAGAAAATATATGTAAACATTATTTTGGGGTTTTGAATAAACAAATAACTAGTTGGGACATTAGGTTGGTCTGAGACACGTAATTAGGTGATGTAAGAGAACACGTGATGTAGTTAGTTTTGGAGAGATTCAAAGAGTTGAGGATTGACCACCAGAGCAGACAGACGTCTAGACAGGGGTGGACAGACAGCTAGGGAGCGAGCTGTAAGAATAGAAATGTGGACGAACTGCAGATCCTGTGAAAACCATTTGAGACAACTGTAATAAATTTATATTATAAAAATATAAAGAGTTGCTTTAATGGTTTCACAAATAAGAACAGATGTCTCAATTGGATGGTGCTGGTCGTTTTATGGTTCGTCACGGAGCAGCGGAAAGATAGAGAAGAACTCTTCAAGAAAAAAGGTATGAAGCATATATTATTCTTCTTACATATGAACTGTAAAAATATCCCGTGTGATAAGTCTGATACAACATGATTCAGTTTACACGTCATTATCATGTCCTCCTGGCTAAACAACATAATACGATTTATACGTTTATTATCTGTCTGTTAAAAGTACAATATCTTACATCCACTAGATAACACATGACACGTTTTAATATATAATCTCCTCCAATATAGACTAATATACAACAGGTATTGAGAAAAGTGTGGACAGACGAACGGACGAACGGACAATGGTGTATTTACAGGTCCATCCTCCTTTTGTCGGAGGACCAAAAACGAACGATTCATTCATTGCCTGAGAGTAATACACGCTTAGTCTCGATACATTTTAAACAAACCTCGTATTTTTTTAAGAGTGAAAAAGACGTGGTAAGGAAATTTATTTTTTTCTTAGATCCGCATGTAATCTACATGGACACGTGGCGAAGCGGATAAAGTTGTGAAATGTTTTTTACTCCTGATGCGGGGGTAGATATTTAAGCGCTGTGCACCGCAGCAAAATGTAGCACAAAGCTGGAAAGCGCAGAACAGGCGAGCTCCCCTAAAGAAGTGGCACTCTCGCCTCAACAAAAATTGGCTGGACACCCCCGTCGGCGTTCCCCGGTAGGGGCGCCTTAGGCGACAAGCAATTAACTTGCCCCACCGGAAATCCCGGTGGCAATGCCTGAGAGGGTGGACCTCCTAGGTATTACCCAAGCGGTGTACCTCAGTCCGACAGGTGCAGAGCCGGTTCCCGGCCCTCACCTGTCGGCTGAGTGTCAAGAACGGATCCTTGACGAGTACTTCTATCCTGTCTCCCTGCAGCCGAAGCCGTAAGGAGACACATCCCCTATCAGACGAACTGATGCGGGGGTTAATATTTATTTATTGTAAAAATAAAATTTACAAGAAAATGTGGCACAAGGCCAAAAAGGGGACTTAGGGATTAATGATGACCTTACTAACATAACGTTAACTTAACTAGACTCTTTCACCAAAATACCAGAATCACTCTGTGGGCATCCTAATTAAAACCCGAGAGTACAGCAAACAAAATCAAATGAAAAATTAGACAAAAATCGGCGAAAATACATAAAAGTGGACATATTTAAAACGCCAAATATATACATGATGGGGGGGGGGTAAAAATCTTATTTACAAAAATGAATGACAATTTACAATGAAAAATGGTGGTTAGTAAAAGAACCCCCTCACTAATAAATGTGGCAGGTAGAAAGTTTTGTCTGTCAAAAAGATGAGATGCACCAACCAATGAAAATCTTTTATCTTTTTTTTGAACACGGTTGTCACCACTTATCAAGGCCCGGAAGCCACTCAGGGATAAGGGTTATTGTAAGTACAGTACGTTAGTGTGGAGATTTGATTAAGTGTTTACTTAAGGGGGCGGTTCATTAGGAATTTGTTAACGTTGGACTTGAAGACATCCAAGTTGTAGTCAGGTGGGAAGCAGGCAGATGGAACAGAGTTCCACAGGCGTGCAGTTCTAAGAAAGAAGCTTTGTTCATGGAATCCACATTTTAATTTAGGCACAGATAAAGAGTAGGGGAAATTTTTCACAGTGGATTGAGCTAGACGGGTGTTTTTCGTGAAAGATTGGCGGGGGGGGGGCAGAGATTGGAGTTCAGACAAGCACCTGCCATGGAAATGACGATAAAACAAGGATAGGCTCGCAACGTCTCTTCTGAGTGAGGTCATAAGCAATGGCAAAATCATGACAAAACCTCCTCTCGTCGTCTGTCTTATTTGAATGGGTCAGCCATTCCATGTTATGGACGTCGAAGTCACCACAGATGTGGATGTTAGCCGAGGGATGTGCAGACAGAAAAAAGGTATGAAGCATATATTATTCTTCTTACATATGAACTGTAAAAATATCCCGTGTGATAAGTCTATTTTCTCAGACATACTCTTAAAGATAGTAACTCCGCTGTCATGGGGCTGATAGAGTGCAAATATAAATGCAGTGGTGCAAGCAAGTGCAACCCGGAAGCACATATAGGGTAAATTAGGATCTTCTCTAGAGATATCCCTGCCACACGGGAAGCCATCTTTAATGTAGACACATATTCCATGCCCATGGCGATCTTGGGGGTTAGATTTAGCTGATGTTAGAGTATCCGTTAATTATGAACTCATCCAGGGAAGTGGTCGGCCCTATTCCAGTTTCACTTAGAAAAAAATCTTCCAAAGTTACTATAAAAATTGTCGAATTTTGGATTCAATCAGTTCGCCGTTGGCTATGTCACGAACCTCATTTGATTCTTAGCCGCCATTTTTGTTACTGGAAATTACTTCACACTCAGTATCGAGAGTGCACTATGTTCAACATAATGTCTCAACACTTAACAGTTATAAGTTCTGTGACAATATTCTAAAGATTCATGGTTCAATCCTCACCACAGACGTTATTAAGTAAGAATAAAATTTTTAAAAAATGTTTAAGACTTCTACGCCGTTATGACTTATGGAAATAAAAACGACCTATCCTTGTGAATTAAAGAAAAGGTTCAATTCGAAACTCCGTAAAAATTCCTGTGTTCAACAAGATGCACCTAAAGTAGGTTTGAGGTTACATTGGCTGAAAGATTGTTAAAATAATATCCAAAATGAAAAATAAAAGTAGTCCTTACGTTATTGTGTTTCGACATTAAATAACTCCAAAAAAGGGTTTATATGCAGTCAAACACAGAAAATTAACTTTTACTGTGTTTCGGTAATAAATGAGATCAAAAAAAAGTGTTGATTTGATATAAACCAGGTCAACAAAGCCTAGAAGGATATAAGGTGGCAGATGTAGGCAAAGGGTAAATTAGGTGACGCGGAATCACTTCCGGTAACACAAATGCTACAGAAATCCTTGAAAAACAAAAACCTATTTTTTTTGTTTGTTTCAGGAACAATCATATGATTCAGCAAGAACCTCGCTTGAATGAACAAGAACTATTTGAGCGATTTCCAACCACACTCCAACACCATCAATTTTTACTTTGTTTTCGCTTTTTTTTTTTTTTTTTTCGCCTTAATGTCTTGGAACTTTTCGAATTTTCTTTTAAAATAATAGGAAATGGGAATGATACATAAATGTCAGTACAATCAAGATTTATAATGAGGCACACATGAATTTATATCGGAATAAGGTCATATCTTAATATCAATGAATGCATAAAGATAGGAGCATAACCATATTATGTATATATATGTATATATATACATATATAAATATACATATGTGTGTGTACGTGTTCGTGCAGGGATGACAGAGTTTATGTATTATTTCTGAGTGTTTTCTCCCTTTCTTTTTCTTTCTCACGAACGCACGCACACACACACACATGCATACATACATACATACATATATTATATGAATCATGTTGAATGCAATATATAAAAATATTTATAGTTCTAGTCATACACTAATGAGATATTAAAATATTTTCTGTTGTAAAAAAATATGTTTCAAATACACAAATATATGTGTATATATATGCATATATATGTGTATGTATACATATATAAATGCATATGTACATACATATATGCACATACGTATATGTATGCATGCATATATATGCATATATACATGCATGTATATATGTACAAATATAAATTTAAGTAATTATTCATATATGTATATATATATACATACGAATATAAAAAGCACGGTAACATCAATTCCATGCAATAGCCTGACAAGTCCTTACCTGGAAAAACGCGAAAATTTTTGTGTACTTTCATTGCTATATATATATATATATATATATATATATATATATATATATATATATATATATATATATATATATATATTAACTAGACTGGGTGCCCGGCGTTGCCCAGGTGTTTGGCGATTGTTCAGCAAAATAAAAAAAGTGGTAGCAGGCAGGTAGGCAGGTTCGAACCCATATTTTTACAGAGTTTATGTTCTATCGAGTTTTGTATATTATAAAGTTGCGATTTCAAAAATAAAAAAAAATATATATCCATATGACTTGGGTGCATTAGCTTAAATTGAGACTGAAATAAAGATTTATGAAAAAAGAAAATATATATAGCCATTGTACAGCCATAATCAAAACGAAATCAAAACCTATGAAGAATTCTTGGTAAAATTATTTTTAAAAATAGATGACTTAAGTGCCATCAGCTATAATCGAAACCGAAAACAAAACTTATGAAGAATTCTTGGTAAAATTATTTATGACAAAAACTGAAAGTACATGACAATTAGACGACCCAGATGTAAGTGTGACACAGAAAATAACACACACGCTATCATATATATATATATATATATATATATATATATATATATATATATATATATATATATATATATATTATCCCAAAGTAAATTTAGTTTTTGTGCATGCAGTTGTTCGCTATTTCGCTCATACAGTTTAATAGATTTGGGGG
This sequence comes from Euprymna scolopes, assembly GCF_053919585.1. Classification (NCBI taxonomy): domain Eukaryota; kingdom Metazoa; phylum Mollusca; class Cephalopoda; order Sepiida; family Sepiolidae; genus Euprymna; species Euprymna scolopes. The sequence continues at coordinate 127,969,479 of NC_136484.1, forward strand.
TTCTTTTAAAACTAGATATTACTAACATAAAAGCAAATTTTAAAAAAAAACGCTGGATACTGAGATTTGGTAAAATCGATGTGATCGGTTTTTGGCCATAAATTTGGCGATTAAGGGGTCAAAGTTCAACGATTTGATCTTTGAGAACTCTACCAAACTCCTCCGACAATTTTGGGTCTACACACTCGAAATTTTAGATATACATTTCTTGGACATGGATCTAACTTAATAACTTGATTTGAACCCAGACCAATAAATTTTAAGGTGTCATAATAGGGGTCAAAATTTAAAAAAAATTGACCGCTTTTTTTTTTTTTTTGCTCAACATACACCTCCAAATACCCGGGCAACGACGGGCACCCATTCTAGTATATATATATATATATATATATATATATATATATATATATATATATATATATATATATATATACTGGTACTATCGCTAATAAATAACAATAACAAAATTAATTAATTGCATATATTATGTGTGTGTGTGTGTGTGTGTGTGTGTGTGTGTGTGTGTGTGTGTGTGTGTGTGTGTGTGAATAGTAAGATAGGTCAATCAACTTAAATGCATGATAATGCGTATAAAATATTCAATGATTTTCATTTTGCAAGTAATTTTATAGGTTAAATAATTCGTTTTATGGGCCTTATCTGACCATAAAGATGATATTTACATATACACCTATATAAAATCGTAGGAAAATGTGATTAGTGTCCGATCCTCTTATCATGTTGAACAATACACTGGTTCAATAAGGTGACACGCTTATTTTTATATGAACCAACTAATTTGCCCTGATGTCTATGGGTGGCGCACCATGCAATTATATTTATTTTATTTATCTGGTGATGTTTCTGTCATTTCCAACTGAATGATTTGAAAATTGCTTGACTGTAATAAACAAAATTGGTGATATAATTTATTTTATTTTATTTTTATAGGTTATTCTGTAAAAATGGAATTCCTCTCTGGAACATCTTAATTGTAATTTGAGATCAGCAAGCTCTTATCTTTCAATAACTGTGTCATTCAATAACCGTACACGTTAAGTATCTTATAACGAGAGAGGAAAATGTGTCGCTTAAATTTTGAATGAATTACATCGCGAGGAAAGCAGTCTTTGAGTGTCATAATTCTATATAACCATTTCAAAATGGCGTCGCGTTACATGAGATTTGTAGTAATGATACACGAGCTTCTTTGCCATTTTTATAAAAGATAACTCGAAAGTCGAGATCGTCACTTATGACTACTTCAGATAAAGTCAACCGCTTCTAAAATGACACTGAATATTCATTTTATTTTTCAAGTGTCTTACCATAAATACCCTGTTCGTACATAGTGGTTAACGACAAGGATTAACGACTTGGTTGTTCCAAGTTCGAATCACTTTCAATTAGGATGTTGGCAACCTTCACGTGATCCCTCCCGTAAGTATCCGATATCTTTCTAGAAAGAATTTTGACTAAAAATATACCGGGGAAACTAACATCGATGGATTCATGCGATATGATGATGATGAACATAGAAGATTTATAGAAATCGTTTGGTGTATCTGTTAAATGTCATTCTCCTAGTAGATATTATATGACCTAAGTATATGACGTTTCTAAGAAATGATAGATGCGTTCATAATAATGAAACAATATTAGACTTTCTAATATATGCAAGAATTCGATATTCGATATATTGCTTGCACTCCTTCATCCCATCTAACATCTTTAACATGTGTTGTTATCTTCCACTGTCGTAAGGACTCTGACAGGCACATGCACGGACTTGGAGTCTATATTCGTAACACCCTCCCCATGTCTAGGGAATCTAAACTAGAATCAGGTGACCAACCCTTCATGTGCTTTAAACTAACTTTACGACATAGTGTTAGCTACTTGTATTTTCTTTATCGTTCTCCCTCCACTGTGTGTGTTTAATAATTATATTACATACGTGAATGTTATCCATAAACCTGCTAAGTAGCAGTCATCAGTATGGCTTGAATTTTGCAAGGATTGAACTCACTAGTACATTGTTTGTCTAACAATATCTACGGTTTTATGGTTTAAATAATAGGGTAATTTTATTATTGCTTTTGTTTTTTCTTACTAGCGATAATAGAGACGTGGGAACGCTGCCGTTGTATTAAAATTCACTTACCTAAGTAATAAAGAGTTTTGCTCCTTTGTATGCAAATGCATCCCCCCTTTTAGCCTGATGTGCCCACATACATATATATATATATATATATATATATATATATATATATATATATATATATTTATATATATATATAATGAGAAAATTTATAAATATTTAAAATCTTACAAAGTGCAACAAAATGACAATTACATTTTTATTAGTGCATAAGGCACATCTGATTGAGTTTAAATTAAATAGTTTGCTTTTTTATTCTCGTATCTTCCATTTTATAGTTTAACTAGCAGGGGTGCCCGGCGTTGCTCGGGTGTTTGGAGGTGTATGCTGTGCAAAAAAAGCAAAAAAAACAAAAAAAATGGTTAATTTTTTAAAATTTGACCCCTATTATGACCCCTTAAAATTTATAGTTTCGGGCTCAAATCACTTTATTAAGTTAGATCCAGGTTCAAGGAACCTATATCTAAAATTTCAAGTGTCTGGGCCCAAAATTGTCGGAGGAGTTTGGTAGAGTTCTTAAAGGTCAAATCGTTGAAATTTGACCCCTTAACAGCCAAATTTCTGGCTGACACCCGTCACATCGATTTTCCCAAATCTCAGTACCCGGTATTTCAAATTTCGAGTCTATAGACTAAAAATTGACAGAGTTATTGCGTAGGGAAATGTACACAGACAGACAGACACACAGACAGACAGACAGACAGACAGACACGTTCACTTTTATAGATATATAGATATTACTCAATAGTTTTCAGGAAAATAATTTCCCGGTTCAACATTTTGTTGAATATTTTTCTGTTGAGGCAGAAATCGTTTGCCAAGATGATATTTATGGCTAATTTGTAGATTAATACCTTTGCTAAATCATCCTCCAAAATGAGATTCTACTTTTTGTTTTAAATTAAAAAAAATAAAAAAAAGATAAAAACTATTTTAGAATTTCGAGTAGGAAATCAGTTTTGTATATAAATTTAACGTAAACTGGCGATCATTTGTAGCCTATTCTAACTTTTCAGGAATATTTACTAATTTTTAAAACTACTAATCTTAACTAATCTTATTGCTCAAAAATCGAAAATTAAACAAATTACTAATAGAAAATTATATTTTCGCACGATTGTGTAACTTATTTTATTTATTTCTGCGAACATGTTTAATTTTCATTTTTTTAGAGGTTATCAAGGATACTACAGCAGGAATTATGGGCAGCCATGTTTGTTCTAACTTAACAGAGCGAACATTATATTTGTTTGAAACTAAAACAAAGCTTTAAACACAAACAAACTAATCTACTACAAACAAACTAAGCAACTTTTTTGTTGCATATTTGTTTTGTTTTTTTTCATCTCTTTTTTTTCTGTTAGTTACATTAACAAATATCCGAATGTTTTGGGGTTGGTATACGTTTAAATGTAAATATAATTTCTTTTTTTTTTAATTCGATAAACTTTTAAATGTTTTTCCTTTATGTGTTTTATCAACGATTTTGATAAACTCATCGTGGGATTTTCATCTATATTTTTCACTTGTATCCAAAGAGGCACAGTACAATAAAACATTAATTATTTCAGAAAAGACCGATAAAAAAACAACAACCGCGTTAAGCAGGCGCCGGTAAAATTTTTAAACTTTGCAGAGAGCATTTTAAATCTTTTAAACATCAACTGTGAACTTCCTGAAAGGCGGCATAGAGCCGTAAATGTGCTTTCAGAAAGCTCACAAATATATGCTAAAATGTTTCCTAAGGGAATAGGCAAGTGAACTCTAGAACTCTAGAATGTTTACTTTGTTTATCGTAATTGACCTACTTGTAGTGTCGATGCTAAATATGGGAATGGGATATATATCCTGTGGTTCTGTGGCACTTAGTCTTAAATTGTAAATGGAGAAATTCTAATAAATAAATACATCTGTGTTTGTTTCTTTTGTGTGTGTGTGTGTGTGTTTTTGTTTTTCAAGAAAAAATTAAAAGTAACGTCGTTTTTAATTGGAAATTAGACTAACATTTTCAGATTCTGATATCGCAAAAAGTTCTGATTTTTTCGATTCCAATTAATGCTCTTTGTGTAAACAGATTGAGCTTAGGTATTTCGGACGATGTCAAAACATCGTTAATTCACGACTCGCACAGCAGTCGCCAATTAGCGTAATAGTTAGGAGCCTTGACTGTCGTACAGGCGATCAGGTTTCAATCCTGGCTTGAGGTAGTTGACTGTCTAGTGGCACTGATTGGTTGTGAAACAGCGAAACAGTACTGTATGTGGATGACCATATATATATATGACCATATATATATATTGTTAAGATATGTATAAATATTAGCAGTTATATTAGACTGAAGCTTATAACGGCATTTGACAAGTAAACTTCCCCCATTAGTTACTTAGGTTTAACTTATGATATATATATATATATATATATATATATATATATATATATATATATATATATATATATATATATATATATATATATATATATATATATGAGTGTGTGCGCGTGTGACATTGACTGTCTGTATGAGGAACGGTTGCTTTTCAAAGTAAACCGTCAATGTTAGATCTACATACATGAAACTTGATATATAGGGGTTTGGAAACTGTGTAACTAATTAGATTTGGTTTCTAGCCGGTTATAATAGCTGCTAAGGGGTCAAAATGGAAAAAATGAAACTCGGCAACCGTAAGTCGACTTAAAGTGCTTTTCTACACATGTACAAATATACATTTATACCTATAACAATTTTTGAAAATTTTATATGCATATGGACGTAGTTCATCGGGTAACGAATAAGTCGGAGGAACTTTGGTTTGATTTCGATTCTAACTAAGTTCTATGGTTTATTTTACTTTTGAAATCACTTCTATCTATTGGGTACAATATAATCATTACTAGAGTATTGGTTCTATAATAATAATAATAATAATAATAAATACAAAATTTGCATAAATTAAAAATCATATTTAAGCGTATTTTACGACCGGACAACGCCTGACAGTTTCTCTCTCTCTCTCTCTCTCTCTCCCTCTCTCTCTCTCTCTCTGTATATATATATATATATATATATACTGAGTTCGTGTAATTCAGTAAATTTTCATATACCAATAGGTTTTAAGCCAAAAATGGTTGACTTAAGGATTAAGCTACAAAAATATCACATTTCATAATTGAGCATTAATATACTGTGTGTGTAAAATCAAGACTTCAAGACAAGATCTTGATGGCAACGAAAAGTGTATTTCATTTTATGTTACAATTGTTTCGATGTCTAGTTCGACAATTTCAAACATATCGTTTGAAAATTTTCAAAAATCAGCATTTATTCAGACTTTATGAATAAACACACTTTAGGCAATGTAGCATTTTTTGAATAGAAAAAAAAGGCGGGGGATCCCTAACGGGGAAAAGCACGCGAGAAACATTTATCTTGGTTGTGGTTACGGAAAAGCCCATTTAAATATTAATTTATCGCCTAATTTTCGTATCCTTATTTAAGAACAGAGTTATGTGAAGTTTTTATGAGGAGCCCTAAGCCATTAAAAAAAATTTTTTTTAAATATATCCCATTTGTTGGGTTCCTAAATTCCTTTATTTCCCAATAATTGATTTTTGTAAAAAGAATTTAACCCGCATCCGTTATTAATCACTTATGCTGCTCCTGTTATATAATTCATAATAATTAGAGGACATACCATAATTTATTTATTTAGACAACCCAAGAACACAACGCATAAATTATATGACAGGAGCAGCATAAGTGATTAATAACAGATGCGGGTTAAACACAACCCATTCCTTTAGATTAAAAACTTAATTTATGTACTTAATTTGTTAAATAAGCCATTGTAGCACGTTCTGGACCTATCTGATTAAATTAATTATTAAATCATAGTCGCCTTCAAGTAATCAATTAATCGAAAACACAAACGGCCTGAATTACCTCCCTGTAACCATTATAAGAAACAAAATCGACCCCGTTTCAAACAGAATTAACTAGCAGTACTTAACAACTTAATTGGATTATCTCCCTTTAAATCATTCTAAGCAACGATATAAAAACATTTTTCAAGTAAAATAACTATGAATCTTCAGACAGTAAATAGATTAGAACACTTCACACGAAATGTCCTACAAGGTTTATATATATATATATATATATATATATATATATATATATATATATATATATATATATATACCCATTTTACTTTATTCTCATATTCAATCAAATTCTAAACCGGAAATGGTATTATATCCATGTACAAATAGAACGATAATATATAAACATTACTTGCCACTAATACGAAACTAAAACTAACCGTAACATCTTTACAAAGTTGCTACGGCCATAATATAAATATAGATACCAAACTTTTAAAAATTCTTTTCGCAAAATATCAATCATTGGGAAATAAAAGAATTTAGGAACTCAACAAATGGGATATATTAAAAAAAAAATTTAATGGCTTATTTATTTACGTTGGTTTAATAAAACACTATTTTACAAACATTTTTTTAATTTACAACGAACATTTTTAACAACGAGTTTGTTTAGTGGTGGTTTGTCCGTGCGAAATTTATTTGTTTACTTACCTTGGTTTATTAAAACGCATTTTTAATTTTTCGCAGCAGCATTCGGAATTTTGAAAATAAATTATAATTAGACATTTTTTTAAAAAAAATACTTTCTCACTTTTACAAACATTTTTAACTAAAAATTGTTGAATGGGGCGAAAATTAAAAAGTTTTTGGAATAAATTGTCTTTCTCACTTTTACAAACATTTAAACGTTATTTATTTACTCACGTTTTTTTCCGCAACATTAGACTTTTTTAAATTATAAAATAAAATTTAAAAGTAACTGTAACATTTTTTTGATAATTTTTTTCATTATATTTTTTTAAATAATCTTTAATGAAAAAAAAATCCATTAAATTTCAATTTAAAAAAGTATCAAACATACCAATTTCAGAGATATGCTGTCTTTACGCCTCTCTCACACTCTTTTCGCACGCTCCCCAGTATTCATCAATACGTTAAAAATGTTTGTAAAAAAAGGTGTTTTAATAAACCAAAGTGAGCAAATAAATAAATAATGTTTGTAAAAATGAGAAATTATCAAAGCAAAACTTCATGTGTGCAATGTGTTAGCCTTGGGGGGGGGCATGCCTTAAACTAAGATGTTATTTGCCATTAGGACTTTCGGAACTTACAACTCCAGTTATACAAGCATAAGACAAAATTGGTTGTCAACTTTCACCTGGCTTCGTTATGACAAAGAAAAAACAGGATGTATTGTAATTTTTGTCATCAGGTTGGTCCAACTTTGGCTGGCAAAACTGATTTTGTTGATGGTAGTAATAAATTTAAACGTGAAAATATCCTTGCTCATAGTAAAAGTGCCGTGACTTTATCTTTAATAAAAAAAGCAAAAAATTGATTGAAAGCTCTCAGATAGCCAAGAAATTTCTTGAGGCAGAAATCAACACAAACGAAAGGAATTTGACAGATTTCAAATTATGACAAAAATGAAAATATTGACAATTAATTCACATACAGCCTTATAATTTTTTTCTTTTCATCTCATTTGAAAATTTCAGTGAATTATTACCAAATTATTAAAAAAAGAATTGGAAAAATATCAATTTAAAGATTTTTAGAAGGTGTCCAGTTTTATATACTGCTGCTCTAGTAAATCGATCCCTCATATTGAAAACATTCGACGAAAACACGAGAACTGATCTTTTCTGAAAAAAAAACGCCTTTCTTAATCTTTAGTCTTAAATATTCAATTAAAAGACGTAATAAGTCTCTTTAAAAGTTCATTTCCTACAAATGTTCACTCATGTTTTAAATAGGAAAATATATTTTCATTAACTTCTAACAAATTTTGAAAAAAAAAACAAAAACAACCCCAGACCTTTACCTCTCGCAAACCTACAGCAATTAAATAAACCCTTCGTTAATCTAAGGGTTTAGTGTCTCTCGTTGAGCGTTTCCAATATGGGCGGTAGATTTACTAGAGAGCGTTGTTCGTTGTGTGTAAAACTAAGCACCCCTTAAAAATCAGAAAATATTAAATTTTCTGCAATTCTTTTTCATAATCTAGTAGATTGTCTAAATCCACTGAAAAAATTAAAAATGAGGGCGTGTGAACTGTACCAGTTAACCTTTTTTTCCTAGATAGTTTATTTTAGAAGTTAGGTTCAATAAATAAAATCAGAAAACAACAAAAAAAAATATGTTTTTGTAAATTTTATTCGCAGTTTCACATTTCAAAAATTGAACCGTGAAAGAAAGAAACATGGAATTGAAGAAAACACCGAAGGAAACAACAATGAAGCCGATATCGGCTTCCCTCACAAAATCAAACCAAGTAGAAATGTGGAATGAAATTGAGATTCAAAAGAATCCCTCAAATGATAATGTTGACGACACACAACATGAAAATAAACCATCCATTATACGAGAATTCCGACAAAATTGGTTGTCAACTTTCACCTGGCTTCGTTATGACAAAGAAAAAACAGGATGTATTGTAATTTTTGTCATCAGGTTGGTCCAACTTTGGCTGGCAAAACTGATTTTGTTGATGGTAGTAATAAATTTAAACGTGAAAATATCCTTGCTCATAGTAAAAGTGCCGTGACTTTATCTTTAATAAAAAAAGCAAAAAATTGATTGAAAGCTCTCAGATAGCCAAGAAATTTCTTGAGGCAGAAATCAACACAAACGAAAGGAATTTGACAGATTTAAAAATTAAATTTAACACGGTTTATTGTATGGGGAAGGAAGAAATGGCCTTCACAAAACGCAAACCTCTACTCTTACTACAGTATAAAAATGGGCTATCTGTGTCACCTGCATACAGTAATGATGTTAGGTGTGGTGAAATGATATCTACTATTGCAAGCATAATCAGAAATGAGACATTAGAATCTATCAGTGAGTCACATTGTGTGTCAGTTATGATTGATGGTGTCACTGACAGCTCTGTGTCAGAAAATGAAGCAGTTTATGTTAGAATAATATTGAATGGCAAACCAGAAAATAAACTTATTGAAATTGCTGCCATTGAACATAGCCAAGCTGAAGGCATTATCTCTGCTACTAAATCTGCTCTTTCAAAAATGGAGATCCATGATGATGAAATGTCATCAAGAATTGTTGGGTTTTGTGCAGATGGTGTAAATGTCAATACCGGACAAAGGAATGGTGTCGTGTCACTGTTGAGGAAGGAAGTTCCTCATCTGATTGACTTTCACTGTATGGCACACAGGCTTGAATTAGCTCTGTTGAAGCTACGAAAGTAGTGTCCTATCATGCAGTCTGTCAATGAATGTCTACATTTGATATGGAATACATACCACTTCAGCCCAAAGAGCAAAGGAGAGCTAAAGATCATTAGAGAAGAACTTGAAACAAGAATTTACTCACCAGCACCAGTGAAGAGTACCAGATGGGTTCCCCATGTAGATAGGGCAATGAGAGTTTTTTACAAGGAAAAATAAATGGTCATTTGGCTGAGGATCATGGTCAGTATGCAGCAGTCTTCACTCATATGGAAAATCTTGCAGCAACATCATCAAACGCAGATATTGCTGGTAGAGCTAGAAAAGTACAAAAGCAGTTAAAAGATCTTGTATTCACCACATTTTGCCATTTTGTATCTGACCTATTTGGTTAGCTTGCTTTACTCTGTCTAAAACTACAGGCAAACAAACTGATTCTTCCTGTAGCAGTTGGATCAATTAACGATTGTATGGAAACTATTACAAGTATGAAGGAGGAATACATTCCTGGGGGAGTGTATGAAAAGTTTATAAATTTCATTGAAGATCAACAGTTTTCAAATTTGCAGGATAATCCTAAATTTCAAGGAGTTGAAATGACTGGAAGTCCTGTTTGTGTGGCCAAAGAAAAACTGGAGAAACATTTTATGTAGATGCTCAAGCTGTGATGAAAAGCTTCAAGGTATTTAATCATAATACATGGCCAGAAGGTAAAAGAGAACTCCTCCATTTTGGAAATCACGAAATAGAGGTGATTTGTAACTGGTTTGAAAAACTTCTTGTGATTGAAGTTGTTCAAACAGAATGGAGACAAATGAAATTCTTTGTTTCTAATACTTTCAGGGACAAGTCTTATTCTGATCTGTGGCAAATTCTACTAACCAAGGACTCATACAAGACTGACTTGTCCAATTTGTTACATCTTGTAAGAATAATGCTGACTCTTCCTATTAGCTCTGCAGAGTGTGAGAGAGCCTTTTCTGCACAGAAAAGAATAAAGAGGGACATACGGAGCAGCTTGTCTGTACAGAAGCTGTCATATTTAATATTGATTTTTTCAGAAAGTCCAGATCTGGCTGAATTCAACTCAGAGAAATCCATTGAGAAGTGGATGGCTAATAGCAGGAGAAGGATTGCGGGGGGGGGGGCAGCTAACATTATTTCTATAAATCAACAGAGCAGTAATATTTAAAAACAAAAAGATTTAAGCTATTTATTCAAGTTATCTCTATAAATAAAATGAACTCATCACCCCCCGACTTTGACCTTAATAGGATTAAAATCATGACATTACATGCAAATGTAATGCGTACAAACTGTAGCACATTATCTGAGGTGTGCTATAGGCCTATTAGCTCTACAGTTCTTCGATAATAGTACATTCCTATATTTTTCCGATGATAGTCCACTGCCAAAATCGGTTACATTCAATGGAATTTGCAACATCTTTTCTCTCTATTAGATTCCTCCTTTCCCCGCTCCTCATTTACACCGCAGCGGATGCGTTTACAAGGAACAGTACCAGGAAATACTGGTTTGGAATCATACAAGGTTATTTACGCCGTTTTTTTTATATTTTTTTTTTAATGATTTATGCTTTCTGTTTTTCCCATGATAAAATAAAAATAAAAAAGAAATAAAAAAAAACGTGATTATTATTATTATTGTTTTCTTTTAACGACTCTAACCGTGAAATCTTACTATGACTTTTATTTATTAGTGCTTTCAACTAAACGTTTACTTTTACACAAAGAATTCATTCTTTAATATTTATTCTTACAACGCAACGATATCGTGAATTCACTTGCATTACACTTAAATTAAAATTAAAACAAATAAATTCATTTAGAATTCGAGAAAACAAAAACATTCATTTAGAATTCGAGTGTGATGCAGGACTACTGAAACTAAACCAAAACAAACTGCACTGCAGAATTGAATTGAATTCACTTTTTTGTTAATTCATCACGTTTTTTTGTTTGTTTGTTTTTTTTTGCTCTTTCACCTCAATGATTTGAGTTCGAGCCCCCCCTAAAACTTTTTGGGAATTTTTCAAACACCCGGGCACCGTCGGATCGTTCCTATTGCATTGCGTTCATTTTTTTTAATTGCTTTTTTTTCACAACATTGTTTATTTACTTCGCTTTGTTTTCATTTTCCCACCCTCCAACCATACATACCTCTAAAAAACCGGGCAACGCCGGGTACCCCCGCTAGTACTTGATAAAATTGAAACTAAAGAAAATATCTGAATTTCCCCCCTTTTAATTTTGTCTATCTCATGATTCGAAAATTTAAAAAAAAAACATCACCTAATATTATTGGTTTATTCATAACAGTGAAATAGCATTACATTGGTTTGGCTAGTAAATTTTCTATTTGGCTAGTAGTATTTAGTTGTCAAAGGTCAACTAAAATTAAATTCGTCCGTAGAGCCCTGGTAGACAAGCTATGATCTACTACAATTCTATATAATATTTAATCCATTGTTTAAATCACGTGATGTAGGAAGCATTTGAAGCTACATTCAGTTTATGCCCAAATATGAGAGAGGTTAGACATCATCAAAAGTTCTTTATAAATAAAGACACTAAGAATAGTCGAAGCTCATGCGGGGAGAGTCCGGCGAGAAGAAATTCCCGAGAAAGTAATGGAGATTCTAATTTGTTTACTATTTAGTTGACAGTTTATGTAATTACTTAAAATGAGTTCGAGTACAGAAGATGAAAGCATCTCCTACAAATAGTACACTCAATACATATGATATATTTTAGGTTTTACATTCAAGATAAAATTTACACATTGTGGTAAGGAACAAAGACGTTCACACAAAGAGTTACGAAGTGCCTTCAATAAGTTTCTAGAGTTTTCTGTACAGACATTTAAAATTGTTGTAGACTCTTGAAAATTCAGTATTTTATTGCTATACATCTTATGAGATGACTGATCGATTTTTATGATTTCAGGTTCAAATCAACAGCTACAGCAGGAACTGGAATACACCTTACTAAAGCCTGATTGTCACAGCTGGAAAATTCCATAGAAGAACGATATACAATGATATTCTGTTTTAAACTTGGAAAAATGCCACAGAAACGTTAGGAATGCTTCAGACTGGTTTTGGGCTATCTTGCATAAATTTAGCATAAAGTTCTGAGTGGCATGAGAAATTCAAGGAAGGCAGGGAGTCTGTGAGAGATGATGAAAGGTATGGTAGGAGTAAGGAAGTCAGAACACCAAAGTTGATTGACCAAATAAAAAATTTCATGGATAAGGGCCATCATGTGCCTATAGAGACAATAAGTGCATAGTTTGATGTCAGTGTGGGAACTGTACACACAACTATTCGCAAGGAATTGATGTGGAAGATTTGCGCGAATGCACTAGTCCGCAACTTCATCCTTGTCACAGACTATTTAACCAAGATGGGCATCAAGACAATTCCTCAACCTCCATATAGTCCAGACATTCTTACTGTTACTTTTGTTTATTCCATAAGCTCAAGGAAAATCTTAGAGACTGTCGTTATAAGACAATTGAGGAGATGAAAGAGGCTGTGACGAGAGTAATTGGCACGCTCACACAAGAGGACTTCTATGGGGCCTTCCGAAAGTTGCTAGAAAGGTACAACAAGTGTATTGCAGCCGGAGGAGATTACTTCGAAGGGGCCAGAGTTTCATGTGTGTACTATCAATAAAAGTGTCCATACGAAAAATTGCAGGCACCTCGTACATTGCATTTTTGCAATAAATTAGTGGATGTCTATTACAAGACTCCTACGTCACCGAATAAGAATTTTTATGAATATAGATTTATTTTATCTATTTTTCAGAGTAACCATGCAGTATGCAGTACTGTTATTTTGAGAATAAATTATTTTGTGTCCTATTTTTTTTTACATATGCATCACCACTTATCAAGGCCCAGGGGCCACTCGAGGATAAGGGTTAAAGAGTACAGTAGTCAATTGGACAATATAGTAATTGTCAGTAATGGAAATTCAGTAAATTTGTTAACTTAAGGGGAACGGCCTATCAAGAACTTGTTTACATTGGACTTGAAGACAAGCATATTGCAGTCAGCTGGAAAACAGGAAAACGGAAGACAGTCCATAGGACAATGAAATTTAATGAGTTACGATATACTTAAAATTAATTATTGCCGTCATCTCCTTCAAGAATATACCGTCACCTTAGAAAAAGGATCAATAGAACGCCTTCACATCCGACAATAAGACACAGCATGAGTTTACTAATGTTACTACAATGTATTTGTGTACTCGCATATTAGAAAGACCAATGCTATGATTTTTAATCCACAAACAAATAAAAGTAAGGTATTCATAAAATTCTTTGGCATATAAAGTTGACCTTATTTAAATGAGACGTGAAGAATTAAGTTGCTTAGCCATTGTAAAACGTTTCGTCCAATCGCAACACAGTTGGAAAAAGAGATATCCGCAAAGTCATTTTAGAAACGATTTAGATTCTCAGAATAACACGTCAGTGTCCTAAATTTTCTAAGCATATTACTTTACAAATACAAAGGTTCTGAACATAACATCGGGCAAAAGTATGGTGACAAAAGTTAATCGCAAAATTAAGAAGATTAAAATATTAACGGATAAAGAAATAAATGAAATAATATAAGATAACAAAAAAAAAAAAAACTTAATCCCTTTCCACTCGCCGCAATGTTGCATCTCTGTGCTTGTTTTTTAAGTACTTTAATAGAATGTGCTATGACGAACTCATAGCACTTGTGTCCCCTCGGCGTAAATAAAAACCCAACAGGCAACAAAATTACACATTATAAAGGCACCTAGATACCAGAAAACTTCCTACTCTAATAGTTTATTCCCTCCATCTGTTAGACTGCTTGTTTCCTATTTCCCTGATTGTAGTGATATGCAATTATTGAAATATAATGTAAACAGACATCTTACTGCTGAACTTCTTACATAGTGTCCCGATATCCAATGAAATCAAAGTGATTATTAAAGATATAATGTTTGTATAATAAACAGGCTATATATATATATATATATATATATATATATATATATATATATATATATATATATTTATATATATGGCATACCGGCAACATGCTGAAAGATGCCTACCCTACCTTGCCGCAGATAATGGTGACACCTGAAATATGCGTGACACGAAGTTGCGCCTTGTGGATCACCTAAAACACCTTGTAGCTAGTGCTGGCTCAATCCTAATGAGGAAAATGTAAATTCGTATCCGAGTTTTGCCAACGACGATATATATATATATATATATATATATATATATATATATATATATATATATATATATATATATATATATATATATATAATGAAAATTACACTTGAATTTACCAAAATGATCCAAGATGGTAAATTCTTTTAACTTTCTTGAAGTTTTACATTTGGATTTTACCGTCACTGGATTTTTTCATTTTCCACCAGACTATCCATTAATGTGTAATCACCTTTTTCTTTACCATATTCCCTCTGCTTAACTTATTTTGTTTTCAAGTAAGATCTTTGACTTATTTGTTGTTTCATCAAATACTTCTGCATGCAAAATCCGATCCTGCATTTTGCTAATTCCTACCCTCTGGTGAGAAGGAGACTATCCATTTATCTAGTGTTTCCTTTTCAGATTAAATATGTGTTTAACTTATTTCAAAGTGTTTTTTAACATATTTCATTAACTGTTTGCTCATATATATATATATATATATATATATATATATATATATATATATATATTCTTCAGAATAGTTTTTATTTAACAATCAGTTGTTATGGAAACGTAAGAGTGTAGGTTTACAAAATATTACTGGCAGTAATATTCTATAAGTTATCCCATCTAAACAAGAATTTCTCGATATGCAAGATAGAGCAAATAAATTAAATTGTAAGTCAATGAATTTCAAAAAACTCTCATTGAAATGAAATGAAGTGGTTGAGTTTCATATCAAATAATTTTTTATTATTCTAAGCAAGACAAAGAATTCTTTAGAAAATTAATCTCCTTAGCCTATAGGGTTTCGATGTCTACCATCTCATCAGAGGAGAGAAAATATTAGCAAATACTTATAAAGGTATGCACCCTATTTTCTCAAGTCAGTGAGACATGGAAAGTCAAAGTCAAAATAATAAATTTATCAGACGTCCTGTAGCAGGAGGATTTGCAGAAATAGGATATGAAAGTTTTTTAGATCCATCTTGCTTGGTAAAATCCATGTTATACGTTCTCTACATCCGTTTGGTAATAAGGTACAAGTTATATATTGGGTAATCCGCATAGCTGTGTAGATATCCGAATCGAGCAAGTGCTTGTGTAAATTTGTTTGTGGGTCCAGCGATAATAATTCAAAGTCTGGTGGAAGCCTTTTCATTAGAAGTCTATATTATTTTTAGTGGGTCGAGGTGTTAATATTAGGGAGAGTAGGTAGTGGTGAGTGGTAGGAAGTGGGGTGAAACATATGTGCATATTCATCCCTATATACACATGAGCACACATATATAAACACACACATACACACAATATACATATATACATATACATACACGCATACACATACACATATATATATATACATATACACACACATATATAAACATATATATATATACATATACATACATATACACACATAAACATACATACATGTATATAAATAGATATCTCTTCAAATAGAATTCAAAGAATCATAAAGTTTGACCGGTCGCTTAATTGAGGTCAGGTCGTGTACTAGATATAGAGACTTGGTTGGGAAGGGAAGAGGGGGGACAAGAAGAATATAGAGATAAGAATAAAAATAAAAATAAAAATAAAATGATGGGCCAAATATGTAAATGGAATAATTCGTTTTTTCCAGATTTTTCCTAGTTTCATCTCAAATCTCTTTGTCAGTTTAAATCGTCTTTTTTCCGTCAACTCAAGTTATATATATTGCCCATGAGGCGCTAATTATTATTGATTTCATACGTATCTATATTTCCCTTAGAAAGGAGGAGTGATATAAGGTTTAGAATATACTAATGTTTATGAGCTAATTGTGAAACCAATTCTACGATTATTAATGGAACGTTTTATCTTTATTTAATGATCCTTACGGTAATAGTTCAATGCTAAATAAGCTAAAACAAAGGTAATAAAGTAATGATAATACCTTACTGAAAAACGTTTAAAATCAGTAATATCCATAACATTATGCTATTTAATAATATTTAACTGGGGAAATTTTCTACAACTGCATTCAAATACACACAAAGTTACCTATAAATACATGAATATATATATATATATATATATATATACACCTACACACGTACACATGCATGCACGCATACAATATATATTTTTACATACACGCAACCATACAGTTTATACACACATACGCTCACTTATTCTATATATACTTACATCTAAGCCCATATATACCTACATATAACACGTATTCCATATATACCTAGATATACCCTCATATATACAAAAAATATATTTAGACATAAAGAAAGTATACCATTATTTAACACCATTAATTATAACAATAATCAGTGTAGGTAACTTACCTAAGTTTATCATAGATAATTTTTAACAGCTACACCGCTAACTGCACATGAATAAGATGAAAAGAGTGGGATTGTGTAACTATGGTTATAGAATTGAATTACCCTAGTACCAACAGGGATGACGCATCAATGAGTGTAGTTCTTTCTTGTTTATACGTGCGGATCTGGACATTACCTTGCAATGTGGAATTTTTACTCCTTTTCTGGTTAGTAGATGGGGGCGAAATTTTAAATTCCTTAATTGGGAAGCTACATGTTTTTGGAAATACTATTATAAGTAGATATTTGAGTGCAAATTACTAAGTAAGAGATTTAAAGTGTAGTATGTTAATGTGCTTATAGTAAGGCCCTACTTAACATGTGCATATATACAAAAAGAGAAAGTTATTTCATGGGTTAAAAGAGGTGATTAAGAACCCATCTTTAGAAAATGAACATTATTGTATTAGCAAAGTAATAGTTTAGATTTTAGTCAAGACTGATGTGTATTTAGTCCTTTGTTTTTACCTATTTATCATTTATACAGAGTGTATGTTATTTTATTTTAAGATGGCTGTATTTAAATTTTTCTTGTGTTTACATCTGGACACTAGCTCTTTCTTGGTATTTATTATGGGTTTGTTGAAGGTTATGATGTTAACTGCTTCGGATATACAAAGATTGCAAAACTTATCTCCTGGGCATATGATCTAGATTTATTCAGTATGCTCCATTTAATTGAATATGGAATTTTCTTGTCCTCTAGGCTATTGATTAATTTAGTTAAGGATGTACTATTATTATCATTGTTTTGAGATCTTTCATTTCTGAAGGAATGTAGGTGGTTTGAGATTCTTATTTTTATTAAGCTTGAAGATGCACCTATATACGTGAAAGTTTTCCTTGTTTTATTACTGTTTATTTGTTCATCGGTCCCATTGCTATTGAGTTCTATATTGGGGGCTGGGCAAAGATGGGCCTGGAGATTCATAGCCTGGGTTCTGGTTAGTCATAAACTGGTCTTCACTGGGAATTATATTATTGGACATGTTAGCCTGGCTGTTGTTGTTTCTGTTGTTATTATTACTCGAGCCCTCACCATATGTTTCCCTATGTATGCTTGCGTTCTGAACGCTTCGATTATATTCATTGTTTTCGTCGTTTGATTGGTTGTTTGCATGTTTTGGTAATTGCGTGACTGTGCAGGTGTATACCACGTCTTTGTGTATGCAATCGTTATTAAGGGGGCATTCATTTTTATTTTGGCAGTTACATTTGTTACTAGGTATTAGATCAATTGGTATATCCAGCGGTTGTTTAGTTTTCCTGTTATTTGTTGAAATTATTGTCTGTGCTAGATTAGGCTTTGTGGGGTATGAGATTTTTATGGAGTTTTTGTTTAATATGGTACTATACTTATGAGGGTATTTAAAGGATTTTTCCACTATTCTGAAAAAATCTTTTGGAATGTTAGTTTTTACATTGGAGCTGAAAGGTGGATTGAACCAAATGCCATTTTTACGTCTTACTTTTCTCTTCATTTAAAATTGTTTTTGATTTGGGATTGGGCTGATGGCTGTGTATTTAGTGAGGAAATTTGTATTGTTAGGAACATTTTGGCTTATTCTCTTGTTGTTATTTTTTATTGTCATATTATGAGTAATTACTGAGTGTAGTTTTCTCGCTAAAGGGTGTTTTTTGTTATATTCTATGCGTTCTTTATGTCCTGAATTCCTTAAAGCATTATTGTAGAATATCGATACCTGGTCAAAGACTTTTTTGTCAGCTGATAGATTTCATATTCTTTTGGAGATAGGTGGAACTATTGATTTGATTATTGACTTTGGGTGATTAGATTGTTTGTGTACATAAAATAGAATTGAATTACAATTTGAATTACAATTTAATTTATATATATGTACATATACATATATATACATATATATACACATATATACATATATATACATATATATATACACACATATATATACATATATATACACATATATATACATATATATAAACATATATATACATATATATGCATATATATACATATATATATATATACATACATATATATACATACATATATATACATATATATACATACATATATACATATATATACATATATATATGCATGTATATATATGCATGTATATATATGTATATATACATGTATATATATACATATATATATACATATATATATACATATATATACATGCATATATATACATATATATATACATATGTATATATACAAATATATATACATATATTTACATATACATATATATACATATATACATATATATATACATATACATATATATATGCATATATACATATATATACACATATATATACATATATATACATATATATATACATATATATATATATATACATATATATATACATATATATATATATATATATATATATATATATATATATATATATATATACTGAGGGCTGTGCAAGTAGATACTAACATGAGAAGAATCAGCTTATCAGGACATTTTGAAAGGGAAGGTAGCGAATGCATATTTTCTAAAATAATCTTCGGGGATTGAACTAAATGGCTCGTGGATTTGATTAGCATATGAAGGTGTCTTTTACTCCTTACTATTTTAATACTATTTTTTTAATTCGAACAAAACATCTAATATTGATACCAAACCATTTAAAAAATGATAGATAGAGCATAATCATATGTTGCTTCGGTCTACCTGAAAATGTTTATTCAATTTCCTGAAAGAAAAAGCAAACAATCTACCAATTCACTATCGTCATGTTGAAGTTGAAGTTTGGCAACATGAACCAAGATCTAACCGCATCATTCTCAGACTAAACATTGGTTTATTTTCTTTAAGAAGATAATGCAAAAAGTGCTAAAAGACGTGTGTGTTATCGGTTATCTTAGGTTTTGTCGGTTCAAAATCTGGGCTTTGTCGCGAGAAAAACTACACATTGTGGAATACATATGCAAGTAAATGCGAGGAGAACCAGCTGTAAAAATTCAGCATTAAAAAAAACGCAAGATAAAAGCGCTGCATTTTGTTATCAGTGGTCAGCAAATAGTGGCAGACAGAAGAAAAGTTATCGTGGTGCGCATGACACATTTGTTTGGGTAAACAAATGCAAAATAGGTTTTATTTATAAATATGTGTTATGATGAGAGCAGTAGTCCGAAAAATCCAACTAATACGAATAATCAATCATTATCTAAAAGATTCCGACACGTAAAATTGATATTCTATGCAGATGCTTCTATTTTGTTAGGAAACATTTGTAACTTACTTGAATAGAAATATTTCTATTCTTTATTTAATAGTGTTGCACCATTATTGGGACACATTGTCAATAGTGGCATTTTCAATAATGAGCTAGAGTGTAATAAAAGCTACATCAGCCGCCAAAGTCATTACAATCAAGTATAAACTTTATAAAACACACACACACATATATATATACATATATATATACATATATATATATACATATATATATATATACATACATATATATATACATATATATATATACATATATATATATACATATATATATATACACATATATATATATACATATATATATATATATATATATATATATATATATATATATATATATATATATATATATATAAGCAGGTTGCCCGGCATTACTATTCGTAAAATACGCATAAATATTATATTTTAATGTATACAAAAACTGAGACATGTGCATGCGAGTATTATGGGGTTTTTTTTCTAAACAATCAGTTCTTATAAGTAAAAAAGAATACTGGCACTGAGATTGAGACAAAAAGATAGTGAGTCCAGTACGATAACCATTAGGCCAGCTTGACATATATATTATATATATGACGTATCAAAAAATGATTAAATGTACACTTCAACTATTATAGGCATTGTCTGGACAATAATGGTCAACAATTTTAAACATGGTTCTCCAATTACTTTTGCCTTCTAAGCTATTCAATTTTATTTTATGTTCATAAATAAAGTATCCTGAACCTCTACAAGGCCACCATTCGCCCATGTATGGAGTATTGTTGTCATATTTGGGCTGGTGCATCTGCTACTTGTCTCTCGCTCCTAGACAAGGTTCAAAAGAGAGTCGCCAACCTGATAGGTCCTGAACTGTCATCTAAGCTTCAGCCTCTGTCCCATCAACGAAATATTGCGTTCCTTTGCCTGTTCTACAAGTTCTGACGAACTGCAAGCACGTGTGCCCCCACAACGTAAACACCCTCGACAAACCCGACAGGCAGCTAAATCCCATCCCCACACAGTAGAGATCCCTAGATGTAAAAGAGTTTTCTACTCCAGTAGTTTCTTCCCCAGAACCACTAGACTTTGGAATTCCTTTCCAGATCCCTGCTTCCCCAACTGTTGCCCCTGATAGTAGCCCCCTACACCAAAGTGGCAATGTTCCTTGTTTGGGATGAAAATGTAAAAAAAAAAAAAAGGTTTTATCGTCATTTGACGTGTAAGTACATTTTTTCAGAGACCCTCTATATATGTGTGTGTGTGTGTGTGTGTGTGTGTGTGTGTGTGTGTGTGTGTGTGTGTGTGTGTGTGTGTGTTGGGCGTACGTGTGTATATGTGCAATGTTATTATTACTTAAACTATGCCAGAAAAATAGATTGCCTTCAGTAAATCTTCCTTACTCAGTGTAAAATTACGTTGTCTGGGATTAATTGTTTTTGTTGATCGCATCTGGATTAAACCTGTCAGAAGATTTTGTTCACGGTTCAGATTTAAACTTGTTAATCAGCCTGAATCAGGCAAGATTTCCATACAATATATGGCCGAGGTTATAAAAAATATCGCTTGTATTTGTTCAGCTTTGTTTTATACAATACAATGTTAATATGGAGGGCGAGATGGTTGTGTGATGCTAATCTAGTTACTAATGAGCAATATTTCACACGCACACACACACACACACACACATATATATATATATATACTAGCTTGACGCCCGGCGTTGCCCGGTCGTACAATACGCTTAAACATTATACTTTAATTTATGTAGATTGCGTATGTATTATTGCAGAGGCAATCCTCTGTTGATTATTATATATTACGAGGTATAATTTGCCCGGTGGACTAATTCGAAATAAAAATAAAATAATAATAATGACAATATCGATCATCAAATTCCGTCTGTGTTTGTTTACAATATCACGTCAGCTGATATTTGGGCTTGACGATGAATGTCCTGGAAAAGTTACTTCTGATTAATGTTCAAAATATGCAAATCAAGAAATGATTTGTAGCGATTTTAAATGGTACCTCTTCTTTTATCGGAAATTGAACTCATGGATACGAAAAAATTAGAATAAAAAGGTGAACAGGGGATCATTTGATCCGTAGTCGAATGCTCTATCACTTAGCTAGGTGTTCAGATGTTTATAATTCTAGGAACTACAGACTATAGTGTTTCATCCTTTCGGGAATCATCAGTGCAGGGTGTCACGATTAACGCCAGTCAAGAGATTCGAACCCCAGCAACAGAAGTCATGTCTGACTTCATTAGCAAGGAACCGAACCACTCAACTACCGACAACCACAAGAGATGCAGTTGAAATTAAACATTTATTCTTTTTAGATTCTTTTAACGTCAGTCAGAGTGATTTAGTCATTATATGACGATCTACGCATATCAGTGAACCAGAAGGCCTTATTTTATCGTAATCTCTTTAGTAAAATAAACTTTCTCATAGAAGTATAAAAGACGCTTCTGGATCTTGACTTCATTTTTATAAGTATTATCGCAGGTTTCAACAGGACCAATACGACTAAACTTATCAGGATTATTTTAAATAATCAACATTTTCTGGACGTAATCCGCATGGTTTCAGATAACGACGCCCGAACCCTTATCCTGTTTGCAGATATAAATATCTTTATTAGATTTCAATAACTTGATTGTTTTAAAATTTGTGCTGGGCCAAACAAAGTCACCCGAATTAATAGTTGAATTAGAGTAACGAAAAGCCAGATCTTTCAGGCTGGCTTTTACAGTCGTTACATGTTAAGGTGAAAGAGGATCGTGGTGCTTAAGTTGAGAAAATAAAACCTCAAAAGTTGCAAGTTTTTCTTCTTTATCAATACAAGTCGGGAGAACACTCTATATCTGTGCCTAAATCAAAACGCGGATTCCATGAACAAAGCTTATTTCTTAGAACTGCACGCCTGTTGAACTCTGTTCCGTCTGCCTGCTTCCCTCCGGACTACAACTTGGGTGTCTTCAAGTCCAACGTTAACAAATTCCTAATGAACCGCCCCCTTAAGTAAACACTCCATCAAATCTCCACACTAACGTAATGTACTTGCAATAACCCTTATCCCTGAGTGGCTTCCGGGCCTTGATAAGTGGTGATCACTGTGTAAAAAAAGAAAAAAAAACACACATACATTCAACCCCTTAGACAACACTACAGTTTCGACTTTTGAAAGAGCAAGATTGAAGTAATCCATCTATACTCCTATGAATTCGGTTTTCTTTTGTGTGTATTCACATTAATATTAAAAACCCTCTTTTCTATTTATTTAATGTATTTATTTGCTTCCCCACCAAAGCAAATTAGGCACAAGGCCGTTTTTTAATGTAGGGTAAAAACCAGCTCCCCTAAAAGTAGGCAAAAAGGGGGTACTCTGGTTACCAAAAATAATAATTGTCCTAGTATAGAGGGTTTCCCCTCCATTGACTTGTACAAATTACCTTAAGTGCAGCATCTACAGAAAAGATACTACACTTTGATCCGGCCCGAAGGCCGCGAACAACAGAAAAAATGCAAGGTATTTATTTGCTCCCCCATCGAGCAAATTGGCACAGGGCCGATTTTTTTATGTGAGGATGATGGGGAAATGGGGACCAACTCCCCGGGGAGTAGGGGAGCTGGATAGTGACAATTGGTATGAAGGGTTTCCCCTACATTGACCAAGGTCTTATATGTGGGGTTTCCCCCACATATGGTCTTTGCTTGCAGTATCTGCCGGAACAGACACTACACTTTGATCCGGGCAGGAACAACAGAAAAAAGGCAAGCCTCTTTTCTATTTATTTAAAGCACTTATTTGCTTTCCCACCAAAGCAAATTAGGCACAAGGCCGTTTTTAATGTGAGGTAAAAACCAGCTCCCCTAAAAGTAGGCAAAAAGGGGACACTCTGGTTACCAAAAATAATAATTGTCCCAGTATAGAGGGTTTCCCCTCCATTGACTGGTACAAATTACGTTAAGTGCAGCATCTGCAGAACACATACTACACTTTGAGGTATTTATTTGCTCTCCCACTGAGCAAATTAGGCACAAGGCCGATTTTTAAAGTGAGGAGTGAAGGGGAAATGGGGACCAACTCCCCGGAGAGTAGGGGAGCTGGATAGTGACAATTGGTATGAAGGGTTGCCCCTACATTGACCAAGGTCATATGTGGGGTTGCCCCCACATATGGTCTTTGCTTGCAGTATCTGCCGGAACAGATACTACACTTTGAGGTATTTATTTGCTCCGCCACTGAGCAAATTAGGCACCAGGCCGATGTTTAAAGTGAGGAGGGAAGGGGAGTAGCTGAACTGGATAGTGACACATGGTATGAAGGGTTGCCCCTACATTGACCAAGGTATTATCTGTGGGGTCGCCCACACATATGTTCTTTGCTTGCAGTATCTGCCGGAACAGATGGTATTTATTTGCTCTCCCACTGAGCAAATAAGGCACAAGGCCGATTTTTAATGTGAGGAGTGAAGGGGAAATGGGGACCAGCTCCCCGGGGAGTAGGGGAGCTGGATAGTGACAATTGGTATGAAGGGTTGCCCCTACATTGACCAAGGTCTTATATGTGGAGTTGCCCCCACATATGGTCTTTGCTTGCAGTATCTGCCGGAACAGATGGTATTTATTTGCTCCCCCACCGAGCAAATTAGGCACAAGGCCGATTTTTAATGTGAGGAGTGAAGGGAGGGGGGAAGGGAAAAAGGGGACCAGCTCCCGAGAGGTGGGAAATGGGAGCTGGTTAATGGTCAGGCATGTGGGGTTACCCCCACATCTGGTCTTTGCTTGCAGTATCTGCCGGAACAGATGGTATTTATTTGCTCCCCCACCGAGCAAATTAGGCACAAGGCCAATTTTTAATGTGAGGAGTGAAGGGAGGGGGAAGGGAAAAAGGGGACCAGCTCCCGAGAGGTGGGAAATGGGAGCTGGTTAATGGTCAGGCATGTGGGGTTGCCCCCACATCTGGTCTTTGCTAGTCATAGCTAGTCATAGCTTGCAGTATCTGCCGGAACAGATGGTGTTTATTTGCTCCCCCACTGAGCAAATTAGGCACAAGGCCGTTTTTAATGTGAGGTAAAAACCAGCTCCCCTAAAAGTAGGCAAAAAGGGGGCACTCTGGTTACCAAAAATAATAATTGTCCCAGTATAGAGGGTTTCCCCTCCATTGACTGGTACAAATTATCTTAAGTGCAGCATCTGCCGGAACAGATGGTATTTATTTGCTCCCCCACTGAGCAAATTAGGCACAAGGCCGTTTTTAATGTGAGGTAAAAACCAGCTCCCCTAAAAGTAGGCGAAAAGGGGGCACTCTGGTTACCAAAAATAATAATTGTCCCAGTATAGAGGGTTTCCCCTCCATTGACTGGTACAAATTATCTTAAGTGCAGCATCTGCCGGAACAGATGGTATTTATTTGCTCCCCCACTGAGCAAATTAGGCACAAGGCCGTTTTTAATGTGAGGTAAAAACCAGCTCCCCTAAAAGTAGGCGAAAAGGGGGCACTCTGGTTACCAAAAATAATAATTGTCCCAGTATAGAGGGTTTCCCCTCCATTGACTGGTACAAATTATCTTAAGTGCAGCATCTGCCGGAACAGATGGTATTTATTTGCTCCCCCACTGAGCAAATTAGGCACAAGGCCGTTTTTAATGTGAGGTAAAAACCAGCTCCCCTAAAAGTAGGCAAAAAGGGGGCACTCTGGTTACCAAAAATAATAATTGTCCCAGTATAGAGGGTTTCCCCTCCATTGACTGATACAAATTATCTTAAGTGCAGCATCTGCCGGAACAGATGGTATTTATTTGCTCCCCCACCGAGCAAATTAGGCACAAGGCCGATTTTTAATGTGAGGAGTGAAGGGAGGGGGAAGGGAAAAAAGGGGACCAGCTCCCGAGAGGCGGGAAATGGGAGCTGGTTAATGGTCAGGCATGTGGGGTTGCCCCCACATCTGGTCTTTGCTAGTCATAGCTAGTCATAGCCTGCAGTATCTGCCGGAACAGATGGTATTTATTTGCTTCCCCACAGAGCAAATTAGGCACAAGGCCGTTTTTAATGTGAGGTAAAAACCAGCTCCCCTAAAAGTAGGCAAAAAGGGGGCACTCTGGTTACCAAAAATAATAATTGTCCCAGTATAGAGGGTTTCCCCTCCATTGACTGGTACAAATCATCTTAAGTGCAGTATCTGCCGGAACAGATACTACACTTTGATCTTGGGCTGAAGGCCAAGAACAACTTTCTTATATCTTTGATATGGAATTGCATTCATTAGCAAACGATCTAGCTAATTTGCATATTCTTTTAAACATTCATTTTAATTAATTCCCTATTTGTTGTTTCGGTTTTTTTAATGGGATAATCATCTTTAGTTAACTATTACCTGTAATTATGTTCATGCAGATATTCTACATCTATACTTGCATAATATTTGCGAAAAAAGTTTATAGTATACACAGAATTGTTTCCATGTATATTTATGTATACGTATATATTTTTGTTAAACAAATCTATATATATATATATATATATATATATATATATATATATATATATACTAGCATAGGCGCCCGGCGTTACCCGGGTGTTTTGATATGTATGTTGAGCAAAAATAAAAATGGTAGTAGGAAGGCAGGCTCGAACCCGTACCGCAAAGGAGGAAAAGAACGGGGTAAAACCTAACGTTTATGCTGTTACGACCACCGCCAAACCGGAGGCGACATTTTTTTTAAATTAAGGCTAGACAATCTAAAGGAGAGGATAACTTTAAAAAATATCGGCGAAAAAAGTAACCCCCCCTGTAGAAAAGTGCCTAGTTGAAGGGGAAGATATTAATGTTTTTAGCCAGTTTTTCGATATTTGTCGTATGAAAGGTCGAATTTTAAAACTGTACTGATCTTGGTAAAATCCGTCGCCTCTATTGAAAGTTTAAGACTGACATGCAAACAGACATACATACATACATTTATATATTGGTATCTAAAAATTTTCGACCGAAGCCGATGAAAAAGCTTGCCGTATCTCTGAATACCCGTTATGTAAAATTTCAAATATTTAGACCAGAAATCGTCTGTGTAATTTGGAAGAGACCGCAGAGGTCAATTTTTTTTTTTTAACTTTGGCCCATATTTTGACACCTTTAAAATTTATTGCTTTGAGCTCAAATCAAGTTATTAAGTTAGATCCATGTCCAAGGAACCTATATCTAAAATTTCAAGTGCGTAGACCCAAAATTGGAGGAGTTTGATAGAGTTCTCAAAGGTCAAATCGTTGAACTTTGACCCCTTAATCGCAAAATGTCTGGCCGAAAATCAATCATATCCATTTTTCCAAATCTCAGTACTCTGTATATCAAATTTCGAGTCTGTAGGCTAAAAATTGATAGAGTTATTGCGTAGGGAAATGTACACAGACACAGACACAGACACACGGACACTTTCATTTTTATAGATATACTAGCATTTCAGCCCGGCGTTGCCCGGGTGTTTGGAGGTGTATGTTGAGCAAAAAAAAAGTAATTTTTTGTAACTTTGACCCGTATAATGACCCCTTAATATTTATTGTTTTAGGCTTAAATTAAATTATTAAGTTAGAGCCATGTCCAAGGAATTTATATCTAACATTTCAAGTGTTTAGACTCAAAATTGTCGGAGGAGTTTGGTAGAGTTCCCAAAGGTCAAATCGTTGAACTTTGACCCCTTAACAGTCAAATTTTTGGCCGAAACCCAATCACCTAGATTTTCGCAAATCTCAGTACCCTGTATTTCAAATTTCGAGTCTGTAAACTAAAAATTGAGAGAGTTATTGCGTAGGGAAATGTACACAGACACACAGACACACACACAGACACTTTCACTTTTATAGATATATAGATAGATAGATAGATATACACTCCTAGAAATTTGACGTTTTGTGTATTGATGTTCATTTTAAAAAGCCTTTTTTCTATTTATTTATTTATAAAAGAAAATACAACTTTGTTACATATGGGTTGGTGAATTGCACTCATCTGTAAAAGCTGATTTGCATATTCTTTTAAACATCCATTTTTATTAATTCCCTATTAGTTTTTTCAGTTTTCTTATAGGGTGATCATTCTTTCTAGTTAACTATCACGTGTAATTATATTCATCATAATATTTTACATGATTTATACTTCGGTAATATTTGCATAAAAAGGTTATAGTAAACACAAACCTCTTTTTATATATATTTATGTATGCATATATATATATATATATTTGTTTAAAACAGTTTGCCTACCAAAATCCTCTGTCATTTTTTTATCTGCAGGTATAAAACTTGATATATAGGGTATTCGAACCCATGCGAAACTTTATATTTGGGTTATAGTCAGGAAAATCGGTGCAAAAGAGTGAACATTAAAATAAGGAATTTGCCAGGTAAAGACCGAACAACGGCATTATGAATATGCATGCGTAATATTTATTGGTTCATGTTTTAATTTTTAGCCTTGAAGCTAACATGTCTTTATTGCTCTTTAATTAACGTCTAAGGAAAAAGTAAATCTTAAGCTAAACGTTTAGAAGCCCTTGTAATATTAGCCAGAGAAACCCAGTATAACAAAAACTGCCTTAAGATTAAGATTTTAAATATTGTATAATGATTATAAAACCACCTTGAGAAACAAAAAAACAGGGAGTTAAAACATCACTAGGGAACTATTACTTGGAACCCAAAGAAAAGACTCATCAATTATTAAATGAGAAACAGTATGATTCTCTAGAAACAGTATGATTCTAACATCTAGATATTTAAGTGAAACGTAAATTATGATTGAATGAAAAGCTTAAAATTTAAGATTTTTATATCCCTAAAACTTACTAAACTATAGAAGCGAAATAGTAATCAACTGTAGCCGTAAAATAAGCTTTACCTTATGATAACTATACGCATAACAAATGAATAACTAAAATAACTAAAAAACTAAATAAACATCTATGAAGTAGCGATGACTAAACAAACCCAACAGAAAAGAAAGTATTTTAATCACACACACACACATATATATAAACAAACAATCTGTGTACCTAGTCTAAGGATTCTCCACGGAGATCAAACGGAGATGCCACCATTTAGCTCAATTGCCATAAATATATTTTCATACTACACACACACACACACACACACACATATATATATATATATATATATATATATATATATATATATATATATATATATATATATATATATATAACTTTTGATTAATACCAAACGTAGTGCCATAATTAATTGCTGAGGGTTTAGTTGTTTTGTTAGTTTGTTTTTTCTATAGTTTAAGCATAAACCATTAAAATGAAACTTTCAAAGAGAAGACTAAAATACACTTTTAAAGTATATTTCTCCTCAACATAAATTTGATAAAAGGGATAAATAAGGGGTGGGACAGAAAAACCCCTATCGAGACGTCTTTCAGCCAACCCTTCTCAAGATTAACGTTAGCAACGGGGGAGAAAGCATCGTTTAAAAACGTGATTAAAAGACCATAAATTAATAGCGAGGGTAAAAAAATTGTATTGGGAATAGGAGAAAAAAAGAAAAATCTCAGCGAATACCCATAAGTTCTAAATTATGAGTATACTCTCTTTGCTTACACAAAAATGTTTGGCGCAAATTAATGGATACAGCCTCGATAATTTTTAAGTGAATTCTCGAGTGCGCTCTGCGTAAAACCGAGAAAGTTTTATCCGTGTATCTGTCAGTGCAAATTTAGCACTAATAAATGGTCATCAATGGCCGACTTATAAGCTGGTAAACGCCCGGATGTTGGCCTTTTGTGTCTACGTATTGAAGGGGGGACATGTTGGGAAATCCTAACCTCTAAACGTTGAATGGTATGGCCCACGTAGTCAGCTTTACACTGACCGTTAAACCGATAAACAACCATATTATATTGAGTGGTAGGGATATCATCCTTTCGAAAGGAGGGGAAAGCATTTCTCGTCCAAACACCGTTCGAACCTTCCTTGCAAAATAGCAACGTGAAACAGCTGTAGTAATCTTATGTGAAAATTCCTAGCTTTTGACACCAATCCACGGGAGTTTCACATATATGGGACATTTTTGAGGGCCCGCAAACGTTCCAACTTTAAATGTCAAGACTTTATCCCTCATACATTTTTTAATTACATGTAAAGGATAACCATTAGCCATAAGAATCTCAGTTATGCTTTGGAGTTCCGCATTTAGTTTAGTACTAGGGCAGACAAAGCCGATGCACTAAAGTTTTAATCAGATTTAATTTTCTGATTTTAGAGGAGAACGAACCCCAACTAATGTATTGCGTTGTAAATGTGGGTTTTCTATATATTCTAGTAGTAGATTGTTTCCTTTTTTCTCCTATTCCATATACAATTTCTTTTCTTTTTTTACCTTCGCTATTAATTTATGGTCTTTTAATCACGTTTTTAAACGATGTTTTCTCCCCCGTTGCCAACGTTAATCTTGAAAAGGGTTGGCTGAAAGACGTCTCGATAGGGTTTTTTTCCGCCCCATCTCTTATTTATCCCTTTTATCAAATTTATGCTGAGGAGAAATATACTTTAGAAGTGTATTTTAGTTTTCTCTTTGAAAGTTTCATTTTAATGGTTTATGCTTAAACTATAGAAAAAAAAACTAATCCCTCAGCAATTAATTATAGCACTACTAGGTGTTATTCAAAAGTGTTATAAAATTATGTGCCCACGAAAATCTTATATATATATATATATACATACATATATATATATATATATATATATATATATATAATTTTTTATACAAACATTAAAAAATTCTAAATTTAACATTATACTATTGTAATATTTTGTTTGTCATTGAACAGAGTTTCATTGAATTTACATCCAGGAAACTACAGCAATACAATCATTTAGCAACATATACTGAACTTTACACTAAATATTGTTGAATTGCAGAAAGGGTTATAAATGTTATTAATGATTATATGGGTAGAATTGAGAGGAGGCACTCTGTACTTACACTGCTACAATATTTGAAAATGACATTTTTTAAGATTCATTATTATTTACCAATCTCAGATAACAAAAGAAAAATTGCTACATGATTTACCTACAACAAAATTGATAAAGTATTTTACCCCCATCCCGGAATAAAATACGGAATTGCTCCTCTCGCCCCCTTCAGCCATTATTTGATTGTGTAAAATTTCATGTAAAGCCAAATTCAGTTTCAAACAATACAAACAGTTCCCCCCCCCCTTTTTAATCTTTAATATATGGTCTTGCATTTATAGATAATCCCTTAAAAGCTGAACGTTATAAAATCGCTTAGTGGTTTTTATTTTATGTGAGGATTTTTATAATCGTCTTTAATTATAGGTTAACAGCGGATAAAACTTGTGGGGGAGGAGGAGAACATCTTTATTAGAAACAAAAGAAAGTGCTTTTCGATTGATGGAGTCATTTTCAAAATGATGCTTATTTTAAAGCTTCATTCTGTTTGCTATAAATGTTTGATATAAGCAGACACTCTATGGTAGATTTTTAAAAGAAGCGTTTCTGAATGCAGGTGACATAGAAAAGAACTACATGTTAGATACATGGACCATTAGTACGGTTGTAGACATATCTGTTTAAAAAGTTTTCTTTTACTGTGTGTGCGTGTTTTGTGTGGTAATATCGGCAATAGTCATAAACTAAAATTCCAGGTGATGTACATAGTAAATGCGCGAACGACGCAACAATTCAAGAAGAAAATAGATGCTAGGCCAGTGCATCCTATTCTGCGTAAATTTCTGATCCCCTCCATCCCTACATACCAACTTAAACATACTTGCTTTATTCTATTTATTTTTTGTCAAATTTATTAAATTGAATTGAATTAAACTCGAATTCCACTACTTGTCAATGATAAATATCACCCTTTTCAAATTAAATTGATTAGATATGCAAAATTAAGTTTTCAAAAGTGATCTTAAAACCTAATTCGCCTACTATTAGATAAAAAAGAAAAGAGATTGTTTTATTTTAACAAAGCAGTAATTATATGTATATTTTAAAGTGAAATTAGCTGAAACTACGAAAACAAAAAAAACTACAGTATAAAGTGGTCCTTAGGCATATTAACAGCTGCCTTTCAACTCTCGCTTCTCTTATTTGTTATGTAGTCCTCACATTCCTTGAACTATGTTCTTGACAAAGGCTATGGAACTGTTTTTTTCCAGGTCGGAATCTATTCAATTTACACACACTTATTGTTGGCTACTTTTTGACCTTGAACAGTTTGTTTGTTTTTTGTTTTTGTTTTTTTGTTCTTTTGTTTGTTTGTTTGTTTTGTTGTTGTTTTTTTTTCGCTTCTATGTTTTCTCTGAAACGATTTCAATAAAGAAAAAGAAGAAAAGAAAAATATTAAAAAATATTCACGTTAAGCAAGAGGTGCCAAAAATCAAAAGAAAAAAAAAACTCGTCTGCTACAGAGCGAACAACGACTCTTATTTTGCTAAATCAATCACGTTGAAAGTTTGGGATATTCGAGAGATATATACTAGTGACTAATAATATAAATTGCGGTATAACTAATTTAATAAAACTCATTGACAGAGAGAAGGAGAATTACTCATTATTTTAAACAATCGTTTATCGACAAGAAACGCAAAAGAAAGTTACACATGCGGCGTCTCTCTTTCTTTTTCCTCTCGTATTTCAAAACGAATTTGTTTTGTAAACCCGCTGTGTTCAGAATTATAATCTTCAATAATTATTCAAATTCAATCGATATAACCATTACGAGACGTAAACATTATTCAAATTTTATCAATTTTGTGCGAATCTGCAATTCATAATGAGTATTTATTACGTTTAGGTTTAATGATATTTCATTAAACTGGGGTTGAAAAATGTCGTTTATGTTCATAGTATTTTGTTAAAGAAAACTTTTTATGCGCTGTGTAAAACTAAATGATTTATTATTCATAATTATTTTCTAAAACAGCAATAACTCTTCCAAATTAAGGACAATTATTGTCCAAGATTTTCTATTTATAATCCCCAAAGTTTTAGCTAGTGCTAAAGTACCAATTCTTTGGCTATAAAATTCTGGACAGGTTTTTTCCTCTTTATTGAATTACTAAAATCTGCATTGATCGGAATAAACAGCAACATCTGGACTGTAGGGTGAATGCAATATTATTGTTGGTCTTGCAAGTGGGCTGCACCTTTGCGTTGTCTTATTGACGGAACAAACCTCGATATTTTATTTTTACTCACGTTCACTCCTAAAAAACATATTGCAACTTGGGCGTGAAGGGCTACTATTTGGGACCTAGATGTTGTCTAAGTTATATTTGAACTTCTGTATATCAGTATAGTCAAGGAAGCAGGAAGGGAATTCCAAAGTCTAGCTGTTCAAGGGAAGAAGCTTTCAGAGTAGAAAGCTATTTAGTATTTAGAGACCTCAATAGTGAAGAGGTGAGATTTTGTTGCTAAGTGAGTTTGTTTGGCATATGTACGTTGAGGAGGCACAAGCGCAACATTCCATTAAAATACTTGTAAAACAGGCACAGAGATGAGACAAGGGTTGAGCTTAGTTGACAATGTGGGATATATTAGATTGAAGATTCTTTCTTGAACCCTATCCAAGAGGGAGAGATTAGTGGTAGATGCACCAGCCCAGATGTGGACACAATACTCCATGCATGGACGAATGGTGGATTTATAGAGGTATAGGATACTCTTAGGTGATAGTGGTCTTCTAACATGATAGAGGGAACTTACCTTCTTTGCAGCAGCTTTCGCAATATCCTTGATATATTTGTTCCAGTTAATATTGCCTGTGAATGATAAGCCGATGAGTCTGAATAAAGAATTCTTAGGTAGGGAATTGTTTGTCATGGATATTAGTGGTAGGAGAGGTGTCTTGTAATTGTTAAAGGAAGGCAGCTTAGTCTTACTAGCATTAAATGTTACCATTCATTTGTAGCCCCATTTCCACTACGGTCCTTTCACTTGGTTACCTGGAACAGAATGGTTTTTCACTGAATAAATAGTTTTTATTCAGTGAGTTTCGATGTTTCTTTCACTCACAACCCCTTTCTAAAATCTGTAGAGATACTGAAAATGTTATAATCATGTAGAAAATGAAATTCCAACTTTTAACTAGATTATTGTAAACAAGAATTTTTCACTAGAAGTTAAAAGTTCGAAGATTGAGTTGACGTGTTCAGAAAGTTGTGTCATGATAGGAAGACGATGTGTCAAATGAACTAGTAAAATATTTTTTTTTGGAATGTTGGATGTCGAATCGCACCGGTCGGGGATTATGATTCATATTATACAACTGTCTGCATAAACTTGTTATAAGACGTGAAGTCATTCATGTATAAAAAGTAAAATAAAAAAAAAACCCTGAAGCAAACTCTCTTGTTTTATTGTTATGAAGACGGCTGTTAAGATAGAAAAAATGCCATTATTTCAGCTCCTCGAAGTAAAAAAAAAAAACACGAAAAAAAGAGGGGAGAATTTACTACTCTATATAAAAAAAAAACACAGCTGTTAATTTTTGCTGCGAGAAGAACTGATCGTAACTTAATAATTCTACGGAGTTCAAAATTTGTGGTTTAAAAGATGCTAATTACAGTAGTTAAAAATGTGGGATTCAAAAATGAGTTCACCAGCTATGAGTTATGAATCTAATCTTTCTCATTCGCGTAGCGTTTACAAAACAAAAATTGGATTTCTAACAGCATGGCCAAAGAATATTTGCCACCTAAATCCATAAACTAATTTAAGGCACAAATTTAACTTTTCTTCATAATTGACAGCCATAGATGTTGCAATGTGTTTCCAATAAGCTCAGCCCAACATTACAGGTGCGTATTGAGATCCAGGTTGACACCAAAATAAAGAGAAAGTGTAATCTCAGCATTGAAAGTAAATCACAATAAATGCTTTACATCCGAAGTGAGCATTACTCTCTCCAGTAAATTCTACCCGATCCTATATTCCTTTTAATAACATACACTCTGTGAGATTCACCGCTTCATACTAATAGCATTCCCCGAATCTAACAACTTCTCATTAATGTCTTTTGGATAAATGTGCCCATAGCAGTTTATATATATTATCAGAAAGTAAATCTTTAACAAAACAAAACTGATCAAGATAAGAAAAACTCAACACTATCAAAGGGAGTAAAAACAATAATAGTAAATGAAAGACAAGGAATAAAGGTTATATATAACTTTATTATATCATCAAAACAATAAGAAAAAGTTGAGTGGAAATTTAAGAAAATACCGCTTTAGGCCATGGCATTTTGATACTAAATGCTTCTCATCAGAAGAGGAGAAGGGTTAGAATAATAAAAAAAAATGCAAATATAGAAAAATACTGGCTTAATGATATTTAGAAATGAAATGAGAATAAAGGAATAGGATAAAATGGTAAATAGTAATTAAAAGTAGGTATACCATATAATGGCAAATCGGAAGGTTAGTATATATGTAGGTAATATTTTTAAAATATGTAACGGACACTATGGTATATCTGTAGGTAATATTTTTAAAAACATGTAAAGGACACCATGAAATAATGTGGATCATTAAAAAAGAGCCAATAATAAAAGAAGAAAGGAAAAAAATAGGGAAGATAAGAGAGAAAGTAAAGAAGAAGGGAAGGAGATAGAAACTGTAAATAGGGGATACGGAAATACATATATATATATATATATATATATATATATATATATATATATATATATATATTAATAGAAATAAAACGATCGAAAATGAAGAAAATAGGAATAAGGAAAATGTTATAAAAAAAACTGTTCAAAATAAGTATTAAAAATAATAAAATAAAATAATATGAAATAAAATAAAATGATACAAGTTCTAATGAAGTCTTTAGTTTAAGGTTCCAATAATAATATTTAATATATATATATATATATATATATATATATATATATATATATATATATATATATATATATATATATATATATACTAGCATGGATACCCAGCGTTGTCAGGGTCGACATGAAGTTCGGTTTCGCAACACCTGTTATACTAAGAATATTGAGCAGTTTTTCATTATTATATGACAACTCCATCGTTACCCCAACAAAAATTTCAAAAATAAAAGAACGAATGAAAACAGGAAAATGTACCCCCCCCCCGAAAAAAAACTACGTGACAAATTCCCCACCAGATATTTCGGCAGAAGGGATACGAAGAGAAATTACTCTCTTGATATTGAACACCGTTTTATGACGATATTCCAGTTTAAGCAAATTTCTTTTATACTACCTCAGTCTAGAAAGATTTGTTTTTACGGTCTGTTGCAACGAAAACAAAGTAAATAATTCAGTTTCAAAAATACCAAAGTAGAATCTGTGTTAACCGAATGTTTATGTTATAAAAAATGATGAGTTATGACTTATTGCGTTATTAAAAGAAAAAAAATAGTTACGATGCAAAAAAAAAATGTGAAGAAAAAAAAACTGGTAAAAAAAACGTAAATGAAAGTTTTCTTATTTTTGTTTTAAATAAATAATCGTAGTTGAATTGGATTGTTTGTTTATTTAAAAATAAAAATCCATTGGACCACAACGTTAATTGCGAAATCACGGAAATTATTTTATTTAAACTAATTCCAAAAATAATGCTTGAAAGTTTGGAGTTTTAATATCCGCCGAAATAAAAAAAAAAACACCGTTCGTGCATAAGGGAACTAACTCAAACCGATTCATAAAAAAAACGATGTCGGTAAAATAAATTAAATTAAATATGTTATCAATATAAATCAAATTTAAATAATAAACTTAAATAGAACACTTAAAGTGATTCCTTCACTATAAACAATAACTAATACACCGCTATTTAATAAAGTCGATTTTCCTTAATGTAATATACAAATGACGTCATCTCTTTAATCATATATTTTGCAATAATCATAGTATATATAGGAATGAATAATATGATAAACTAGTGGATTTTTATATATATTAATCAACTCGTGAACAAAAAACAAACAGACAGGAATACGAATATTTATATATATATATATATATATATATATATATATATATATATATATGCATTTTAAGGGTGTTGGGAATGGTCTTGTTGTCATAACTTGGATCGGTAGAGGGCATGAGTTGTACAGCGGCATATCCCTGATCTCTCTCGTTGAGCATTGTGTAACTTTCAGACATGATAGACGGCTTCTATCGCTCTTGGGATTTGTACACAATATATATATATATATATATATATATATATATAAGATGCGTATTATATACGTTTGAAGCCAAACCCAACGCATCTGTTTATTTTGTTAGAAATTTATGTTAAAGTCCATAAATATATTTCGACGGAAACCGTCATCTTCAGTATGTTGTTGTTGTTGTTGTTGTTTTTTGTTTTGTTTTGTTTTTTTCATGTTGTTGTTGGAGCAAAGAATTAGCCGTTTGTTGTTTCTACGGTAGTTTTTTAAGCCTCGGAACGGTGCGTTTGCTCACGCGAGATTCACGTAAAGATTTTGTTCCTTAGAAGCGCTGGTTGAGTTTGAATTAAATAAGATACGTATTATATACGTTTGAAGCCAGACCAAACGCATTGTTACAAAATAAACAGATGTTTATTTTGTTAGAAATTTATGTTAAAGTCCATCAATATATTTCGGCGGAAACCATCATTTTCAGTATGTTTTTTGGGTTTTTTTGTTTTGTTTTTTTGTTTTTTTGCCATGTTGTTGCTGGAGCAAAGACTTAAAAAAAAACTACTGTAGAAACAACAAACGGCCAATTCTTTACTCCAACAACAACAATATATATATATATATATATATATATATATATATATATATATATATATATTCGTTTTATTTTTTATTACCATATCTTTCTGTTAAGTTACATTATTATTTCAGCTACCCGGCCGTTTTTTTTTTGGCCGTCTGTAGCTTCCTCAGACTTTTACAGAAATGTTCGTTATTATGGGATGAAAGAGTGAAAGAGTGAATGAGGTCGGGGGGGGGATGCGAGGAGGGCGGAAGAAAGAGAGGAAGGGAACAAGGGGGAAGGTTGAGGGGGCGCTTGGTATGTCGGTAATGTTTTAGTTTTGGAGTTTAAGGAACTTGTGGGGGAAGTCTGGGAAGTTTATTTCTGGTGTGACTGAGGGCATAGGGATACATGGAGGGGGAAGGGGAATATGTGGGGGTAGGAGAAGGGGGTTACTTTAAAACTGGAGTCATAATGTTAAGGTTTTTTGCGTCTCGTTGGGGAGATGATTTCTTAGTAAGTATGTCTTGACTTGTTGGGTGTTCGCTTATGTTTGGAGGCGGGGGGGCTATGATTCGGTTTATTTATTTAGTTTTTATTTTATTGTTAATTGTTTGGAGAGGGTTAGCTAGCGGCCACGGGCGCGAGCGCACACATGCGCACGTACACAGATATATACTTCAAGAAACGCTCACATGTACACATACATTCCCGCCCTGGCGTGCAAATATATGCACATATGTGCGCCTGCATGCATAGACACCCGCGTTGCTCCCGCTTACGTCAAATTTTCCTTAAGTTGCCTAAATTGGGTACGTGTGCTCAGGCATGGATGCGCTCATACACAGATACATACACACATCGACGCCCCTGCCCCCAAGGAGGCGTATATACGGGCCCATATGCGCATCTACAGACGGCCAAAAAAAAAAACGGCCGGGTAGCTGAAACAATAATGTAACTTAACAGAAAGATGCGGTAATAAAAAATAAAACGCATATTTGCTCTACAACATTATTGAGCACTTTCTTCAGTTTTTATTAATTACCATTTCCACTATATGTGTGTGTGTGTGTGTGTGTGTGTGTGTGTGTGTGTGTGTGTGTGTGTGTGTGTGTGTGTAAAGATTTTGTTCCTTAGAAGCACTGGTTGAGTTTGAATTTAATAATAAATAATTTTTAAGTGCAAATGAAATGCATTTATTCGTGGTTCCTTTAAAACAATACACTTCATTATATTTCCAAAGCCGTTTCGAACTCACATGTGCTTTTTAAAACTCTATGTATCCCCATCACCTGATGCTAACCAGCCATTTCTCGCCTTTGTGTTTACACGCCCATCTTCCCCGATGCGCATTTTGCTTCTCCCTAGACCACGGTGAGTATTTTCTCTCCTTTTTCTGCGACGCAAGTTCGCGCACTCTTGCTAATTTGCATAAGTGCTTTAACGGTTGCTGCTAATATTTTCGCTAGCCAGCTATCTTTCGGCTTCTGCTGATTTTCTCACACGCGCTCATATGCGCTCTGTTACATCTCTTCCACCTTGTAATCTGCCATTAGTCAATACCTTGAAACCCCAGCGTGTTTAAAATGAAGTGTGTTAGAATCGTACCGGCAGTCTCTCAAAATTATTTAAGGATTTTAAAGTCAGTCTCAATGAGTTTTTTTTATGATTATCCGAAGTCACGTTTAAACATAAGATTAAAAGTTGGACTTGTGATTTGCAACAGAAAAAAAAAAGACAAATGTTATATTACGTTCCAGAATCAGTCAAAAAGCAACAAAGCAAGCAACCTGGCGACACTTTAATGTTGCTTATAATTATCTGATTCAAGGGATGTAACTACAGAGACAATAGACGCTAACATATTTTATATCTAAAGATATATTTTCGTCTAGAGGACAGATACGTTTGCTAGTATTAGTAAGTTGACAACCGACTACAAGCAGCAAAAGTGATGTGTAAGCTTATTTGTGGTTACTTAATAGTTTTCATGAGTTTTTTTTTATGATTAGCCGAAGTCATGTTTAAACATAAGATTAAAAGTTGGGCTTGTGGTTTGCAACAGGAAAAAAAAGACAAATGTTAAATTACGTTCCAGATACTGTTTACTAAGCTTCGTTAACGCCCAAAATCATTACAGGAAACATTCAGGGAAAAGAAGATTTGGCGGTAATAAATGTGAAACTGAAAAATAAATAGTGAAAAGCAACAAATTCAAAGTTACACGTAAGACAATACAGAAAGATCTCCAAAATGTTCTGTGTCCTGGCGAGGCCGTACAAAATTAATACAAGCGAAACATATAATGCAGACGATAAATGACATGAAGTAATGCATTCAAAAAAAGTAAAATAACAAGCAAAAAAACAAAAACATGAAAACGCCTGATTTTATTGTTATGACGATGACTGTTAAGTTCCTGAAAAGTATCGAGGCGCATGTAAACGAATTGATCTCGTTCATAATTTAAAAACACTCGCCACAAAATTAAGGGATTATGAAGTCGGAGATTTCACAAAAATCATCCCTTGTGATGACTTCATAATAAAAACCGGTGACTTTTTCTTTATTTTAACTGATAGTAAATCGCTCCGTATTTTTGTTACTATTTCTTTCATCGCAATATAATTGAAACTCACTAGGTATGACATCAGCAATGATTTC
Source organism: Euprymna scolopes (assembly GCF_053919585.1). Taxonomy (NCBI): domain Eukaryota; kingdom Metazoa; phylum Mollusca; class Cephalopoda; order Sepiida; family Sepiolidae; genus Euprymna; species Euprymna scolopes. The sequence goes on from NC_136484.1 coordinate 128,010,215, forward strand.
TCCCTAATTGTGCCCAACGGTCTCCTCTGTGATTTGAAATAGGTTGCTAAATAGTAGATGTAACCATCATGGCACAGGGTCAGCTATTAACAACATTGACCATCATTCCCATACTGCTCTATTAATTTTTCTATAAAGAGCTTAGCATTATATATATATATATATATATATATATATATATATATATATATATATATATATATATGCACAATAAGTTTATCAAAGAAAATATTTTAACAACGCAAAACTTACCATGATAGAAAAGGCGTAACACTGGTAAGTAAACTATTTCCTATTCCATGCTTAACCATTTCCTTCTAGTTTTGAATATTTTTAGTTTCCAAAGATTTTATTCTTGTACATTGTGGAACAATAAAATTGTCCTCCTACAAAAGGCGACATGATTCCATCTCCGTTTGATGAAAACATGTTTTTCTTTTTTTGTTGGAGATAATCTACTAGTTGGCCAGGTGTACAAATGCCAAGACTGATAGAAGCCGTCTATCATGTCTTAAAGTTCACAATGTTCAAGGGGGGAGATTGGAGATGCGCCGCTGTAAAACTCATGCTCTCTGACGATCCAAGTACCATTGCCATCACCCTCAAAATGCAAATCTGGATGGTTTAACGCTTGAGGGCACATCTCAATGAAGTTTCCGGCTATGGTTATGGTCTTTGGTGTGGTTTCAAGTGAGGGCCACATTATGCCACCTTACATCTTCGAAGTCGGCTTGAAAGTCAACACCAAAGTATATATGGGTGTGTTGGAGAGCGTAGTGATCGTCTGGTACAATCAGATGACCGCTGGCAGACCCTGGATGTGGCAGTAAAACTCGGCACCGGCCCACAAGTCCAAGATTGGCAGGATTGGCTTCAGGAGTGTAACGACTTCGTATTTTTCTCCTCCTTCAACCTGAATTCGCTGGACTACTTCGTCGAGAACATCACGAACATGATCTCCTAGCCTGATCACCGCTATCCGCCGAGTATTCGCCGAGTATTCGCCGAGTATTCGCCGAGTATTCGCCGACGCTAGTGGAAAAAGCATGCTCCCAGTTCTGGGCCCGTATCGAGGCGGTGATTAAAGCTGAAGGCGGCTACATTGAATAGATTTCAGCTCTACTACATAATAAAATTACCTAAATTGATTTTTTCAATAAAAGTTTTAAAATAAAGCTGTAGTGTTGTTTTCTTTAGGGCGACAATTTTATCGTTCCACCCTCTACTTTATACACACTTTAATGTATCTTAATATATATTTCCTTGACTTTCATGTCGAATCTAAATGTTATTAAGACAGGTTTTATCTATATTTTACATTTTGTATAATTCTGGCCCTTCTATTTTTCTGATGAGAAGCGTTCAGCTTCGTAATACCAATGCCTAAAGACATTTCTTTTTTTTTTTCTCTAATATGCTTTCCTTATTAATCTGATGATATCATAAAGGCATATTTAACTTTTATCTCTCATCTTTTTTTTAATGCATATATATAATTATTACTATAATTATGTTTAATGCCTACACACACTAGTGTTTCATCCTCTCTGCCGGGAGTTACAATTACAGCCGGTTGAAAAGTTCAAATCTGTTCACGAAGCCATCACCGACTTAGCAAAGAACAAACCAAGCGGTATAAGTTAACCACGATAAAGTCAGTTGAAATTCACGCTTATATAAAGGTCAAGACGGCGAGGGTGAACTTACGATTATAACATGATCTGAGTGTGTGAGCTTCAGTAGCCGACTTTAATTTCAACTTAGAGTGCTCAACAATAAGAACCAAGTTCTTAAAGGGGCTGACATATATATATATATATATATATATATATATATATATATATATATATATATATATATATATATATATATACTAGCTGTACCCGGTCACGCTTTGCTATGGCTCAGTTTGTAAAAATGGAACACATTCCTCAAGAAAAATTGCATTTTGTTCGTTTATTTACTTTTATTATTTTTTGCAATTTTTTTTATCAATAAAAGTTATTTTTTCCCCAAAAAAAAGATTAATTTTTTACCATAAATTGTTAGGTGAAAGTTTTTTTTTCAGGAAAACTTGCACTTCTTTTTTTTAAAGATATTTGGCAGTAAACGTTTCTCTTTGAAAACGGAATTTTTATTATAAAAAGAACAGATGAATGCTTTACATGAACACTGTAAATAGTTATGTGAATGTAGAGAAACGTTTGATTCTTTTTTTCATGAAAATGTACAAATTATTTTTTTTAACAGATGGTCAGAAAATAAATAGAAAAATACTTCCATCATTAATTATGCTGAAAAATAAATAAAATGTTGATTTAGTGTTTCAACATTATGCTTATAAATTATGATAAAACTTGTTGAGTATGCGCTGTTTTACGGTTGTTGTAAAAATGGAACGGAAACTTAAATTTCGCTCTGTTTTAATCTTTCTTAATTTTTTAATTGTGCCGCCCCCAAACGAATATAATTTAAACAGTAACATTCAACATTTGTACTTTATGTATATAAAACACAAAATATTTAAAAAAAAAAAAAAAAAAAAAGTTAATAATGAAAGGGAAATAATTCTATTCTTAAACGAAAAAGTCAGTTTGGTATATCTTTTTGTTATTTTTTACATAAGTCCAGCTTACCATTCACATTGGAAATGTCGATATTTATAGGTTGTCGGGTACGCTTACAACGAATATGCACTCCAATCTAGTAGATGTATCAGAATTTTTGTAGGAATTTTTGACATCCCTATCACGAAACTGCGAATAAAATATAAGAAACTCGTAATTTCTCTTTTAAAAGTGGATTGTTTATTTTCTTTATGGATTATACTTCCAAAATAAACTATTAAAGTTGTTTTAAAAGTAATAGGAATATTCTTTAAACAGTAATGAATTTTACGAACTCAATATTTTTCAATTTTTAAATTTTATAAATCTATCAAAATTTTTCTATTGATTCTATTTTTACGATATTTTCAGGATCAATGTGAAATTTTATGCTCTTTCCAATAAACCGAATATAATATTTTAGACAAACGTTTTTTTTAATTAACGCCCCCTCCCCATTTCAAGTGTCTATTAAAAAGTAAATAATTAATTTACTCACCAAAGTTTTATATATCACAAATTGAAGAGAAAAGATCAATAAATAATATATTCAAATTTTAAACAAAAAATTAGTGTTTTTTTAGAAATTTACCTGTAAAGTTCGAAGTTTTTGTTTTTTTTAAACCACGTTGTTTGTTTTTTCTTTCTTTTTTATGAAACCTTAGTCCTTGCTCCTTTAATTGAAAAAAAGTAGGGCTTGAATTACATTTTTCGAGTAGTTATAAGCTTGGAAAGACAGGGGGTCGAATAATTCACGCCTCCCATTTTGAAATGTCTATTAAAAAGTAAATAATTAATTTACTCACCAAAGTGTTATATATCACAAATTGAAGAGAAAAGGTCACTAAATAATATATTCAAATTTAAAACAAAAAAGTAGTGTTTTTTAGAAATTTACCAGTAAAGTCCGAAGTTTAAAACCTTTTTAAAAAAAAACACGTTGTTTTTTTTTTGTTTTTGTTTTTTTTGTTTTATTTTTTAATGACACCTTGGTCCTTGAAAAAAAGAATTAGGGCTTGAGTTACATTTTTCGAGGAGTTATAAGCTTGGAAAAACGGGGTGGAATTATTCACTATTTTTCACGAAATTTCTGACACACCTACCAATCTACCCATGTTAGAACGGCTTTCGGAATAGACACCCCTAACCTTGCCAGCATACCCGAAAAGCTATAAAAGTTGACGTGTCGAATGTGAACGATTAGTTGGACGTAATGTAAAAATGTACCGAATTTAAAAGGGAACGAAATTCAAATTTCCGTTCCATTTTTACAACAACCGTAAAGCAGAGCATTCTATGCAAATTTTACATAACTTACTGTATTAATGCTATTTTTTTAAGCAAAAAAAAAATATTTAGGTTTGGCTATAAATTCCTAAACTCATTTCACCCTAAATAATTTAGGTGACTGAAATAGGAATCTAATTGAATCTTTAATTTCCTGATAGTGGTGAGAAATTTATTTTTCTTCGAGTTATATCGAATTCATTAATACGGACTTTAGGGGCTTTTTCGGAATGGTCCTGTAAAAATAATTTTTATTGTTACAAATTACGATGCTTTATTTATATAAAAAAAGCAAAAATAAATTCTTGCGTTTTTTGTTTACTACTGAAAACTATAACTTTAGCAAAGGTATTTTTTGTTTAAACAAAATAAAATATTTTCACTAAGAGTTAAGTAAAAATAATTAGTTCATTATATTCTGCGATCATTATTTGATAAACACTGAAATTTTCATTAAAATTGGTTAATTTCCTGATTTTTGGTGAATTTTTAAGTAAAGGGAAGGGTCAAAATGTTTATACACTTTGAGCGTCGGCATTCATTGTCTGTCCCTACCATTTTTCGATGAATATTTGATAGCAAAGCGACCACGTGTGGTTAATTTAAATCTAATTTCAATCACATGGTTACATTATCAATAATCATGTGATTAAACCCATTGAAAATTTACCGATATTGTAAACACATTATGTTTACATTAAGCCTGCGAGACCAAAATATCCTTTTTTGAGATTTAAAAAACCCAGCGAGATCAGGAGAAAGAAATGCCCAGAAAATCGCTAGATTTTTAACTTTTATCATCTGAAATTTTTAAAAATCGCTAATTCACCCCCCCCCAAAAAAAACTCCAACTTTTAACTTCCTACAATAAAAAAATTATAAATATAGTATATTCAATATATAAAATGTTCCGTGTTTTCTCACTATATGTTTCTGGAATATATTGAAGCGGTTAGCTCCCCAGAAGGCTTACATATTTTATCAGTTAGTTTTACCTGTTTTTTTCAGAGAGGGTATTTTTTTATTTATTTTTTTTTTTGCAAGAAACAAATCATAAACTCAAACCTTTTATAATAAAAGTTAAATTGAAATATACTGCAAATTAAACATCACAATAATAGTGCAACATATTTTGAAATTAGAAAAATAAAAAAAAACAAAAGAACTTTGTTTTAGCGTGTTAAAAGTATTTAGGTTGGTAGATAATTAAATTCTACTGTATTTGTATTAGTTTTTTTTTGCTGTTGTTTCTTGTTTTTTACAATTTTCGACTAAATACTTCTAAATTAAGCGGGATTGCTTAGATCGTATTTTAAACTAAACTTTAGAGGTTGGAATGCCCCCACCCACCTAAAATGTACTTGGAAAAATCGATTTTATAGCGAGATTTAAGAATGGTTAGCCGAAAAAAAGGTGAAAAACAAAAAAAATAATCAATAAATAATTGTTACCAAAGGCATTTTATGTTTTAAAGTATTTTCAAGCGCTTTTCTTTATTTTTTAATCTTTAATTAATTGCGGGTGTGTGGGTGCGAAATATCTCCAGATTTTCTAGAATTCCCCGCTAGATTGCAAACGAAATCTCCAGATCTAGCAGGAAAACCGCTAAATTGGAAACACTGGCCACGTGACGGGAAGCGGTAATAAATAATTGTCCCTAAATAAAAAAATGGCCTATCGGTACAAAGAAAACCACCTATTTATCATAGAAAAATTAAGTATAATGTTATATTAAAAAGAAATATATAAAAACACACATGGATATAGTAAACATATTATACTAAAATGTGGAAGCAATCCGTCCAGTGGTTTTTTAGACTATTAATTGCGAACGAACCAAGAGTTACATTTTTATATATATAGATAGATATATATAGTCTAAAGAAGCTTTGAATAAAAAAAAATATATAAAATGAAGAATGAAGAATGCAGTTTAAATTCCCGGATAAAAAAACTCACTTTAACCTATTGCAGACTTAGCACCTACATAATCCGACTTCTAAAACTTTATAATTACAAAAGAGAATTCATTTATATAAGGAGAGGACGGGAGGACGCCTTAACAAAAATTGTTAAATAGAAATAAATTTAGCACTTGCATAAGCCGATTTCTCAAACGTGTTCAATCATAAAAGATAATTTAACTATATAAGGATGAAAAGAGGGACACTTAACTTAACTAAAAATATCACGTAAAAAAGCAAAAGACTAAAAAGATATATGTGTAAATTCTATCGAGGGAATAATTACGAATGGGATTATAGATCGAAGAAATAATTATGTACAATTGAATAAAATATATGTACAACTGGGTTGAGCGGCTAAGGAAAAAGTTAAAATGTATCCCGAATAAGCCTAACGACTTAATAATTCTTTCTATCAAAAGATAGGTTTTCGTGAAAGAATTGAGACTGACTTTAAAATCCTTAAATGATTTTGAGAGACTGCCGGTAGGATTCTAACACACCTCATTTCAAACACGCTGGGTTTTCAAGGTATTGACTTATGGCAGATTACAAGGTGGAAGAGATGTAACAGAGCGCATATGAGCGCGTGTGAGAAAATCAGCAGAAGTCGAAAGATAGCTGGCTAGCGAAAATATTAGCAGCAGCAACCGTTAAAACACCTATGCAAATTAACATGCGTTACAGAAAAAGGAGAGAACACACTCCACATGGTCTAGGAAGAAGCAAAGGTGCGTGTCAACACGAGGGCGAGAAATAGCTGGTGACGGGGATACATAGAATTTTCAAAAGAATATGTGGATTCGAAACGGTTTTGGAAATATAATGAAGTGCATTTTTTTAAAAGGAATCACGAATAAACGCATTTCGTTTGCACTTTTATAAATACTGACTTGTATTTCTGTTTTTTATTTGTTTGTTCCTTTGCGGAGGTACCAGACAGCGTGTGCGTCCGAGATGTTAGAAGTGTAACGGCACAGATAAAAAGTAACGGCGACGTTACAGAAGGGCGAAAGCGACATGGCTTACTCAGTCTAATTTCTGATAGGATATGCTCCTTAATGCGTGTCTGCTAATGTTATGGATATTCGCCCCCACATAGTCAGCTGCATACTGGTAATTAAATTCATAAATTACATTACTTTGTGTGATGTAAGGCAAACCATCCTTCGTGACCAAGGGCAATACAGATTTAACACCCAAAACCAAACGCAATGCGCGATATATATATATATATATATATATATATATATATATATATATATATATATATATATATATATATATATATAAGGCTGTGTGTCTGTCTGTGTGTCTCTATAAACTCTATTTTTTCCGAAACTAAAAGTCGCAGCGCGGCGCTAGAGGTCCCAAATCATTTGGGGTTTTTTTTGTGGGCCGTTCTTTCATGGGTCTTTAGTCGGTTAAATAGTTTTAAAGGGGTCAGAAATGTGTCAAACTTAATAAAATAAAAAGTAATCATTATACATTTTGTACATTCATCTTAGTTTATTTTTTATTTTTTATTTTAAATCAGTTCATATGCGTGTCACGTTGGTACAGTGGTAACGTCACCAGCTTTGAATGTTACAGTTTTGATGTCGGTTTCGATTCTAGTTGATGGTACCCAACTACTTTATTTTTACTTTTGAAATCGAAATCTGGACAAATTAAAAATAACATATTTAAACGTATTTTACAACCGGGCAACGTATTTTACAACCGGGCAACGTATTTTACAACCGCCCTTAGTATACATATATATATTTCACTACACCGAGGAAGACTGAAGGATCGGTCGAGCATTATGTACTTGTAAAAAAAGTTTTTTAATTTTTTTTCATAATATTATTTTGTATTCCTGCACGTCACCAATTGAAAACGAATAAAGAAAAGTTATAAGGTTCTATACTTTTCGTATTCTTTTTTATACATTTCCAGTTATATATATATATATATATATATATATATATATATATATATATACTAGACTAGACTAGACTACCCGTGACCCGTTGGATCAGTATGCTATATTAGCTGTGGAATTAATGTATGAGCGTGACACATGTGACGTAAAGAAAATAGTTTTGTGACATAACAGAAACATTTCTATGAAAGTATATTAAAAATGAAAAAAAGAATATAGATAGATTTCTATGTATCGTTCTGTTTATAATTGTTTATTTTGGAAAAAAAACTTACAGCCATTGAATTATAAGTGGTTTGCCATACTTATAGGTAAATCTGCACTATTCAAATTTTGATATATCGTTTACTTTAAACGCGAAAAAAACAACTGGGACGCTGAAAAAGTACACAGTAAAACAATACGTTGTAAAATGCTCTTATGGTTGTCAAAGGTTAAAGTAGATTTATTTGTAATAAAATTGCGTTAAAATAACTTAAACGTAATACGGAAATGAACGATGGAAAAAAATGCAGAAATTATTAACAATTATTTAGATAATTTAAACGCGAAAAAAAAAATTGGGACACTGAAAACGTACACAGTAAAACAATACGTTGTCAACAGGTCAAATTTGATTTATTTGTAAGAAAATTGCGACAGTATACTTTTAATAGAGAATAGTTGCAAAACATCCTCGCCCTTCCCATATTAAATAATAAATTCTAAATTATAACGTTAATATTTCAGTGCGCAAGTAAAATTCTGCAAAAGTAGCGATTTGTGTGTATTTGTTTACGCTGTTATGGGTTTATGTTTATGTACACATGCGCAGCCGGAAGTCGTAAACCTGATGTTGGGTTATAACACTCGTTACAAGGTCATTTGAGTTTTACATATATATATATATATATAAGAGATGTAACAGAGCGCATATGAGCGCGTGTATATATATATATATATATATATATATATATATATATATATATATACAGGGTGTTTAAAAAAATTCATAACTTTCTTAATTTTTTATATTTTTCTTTTGTTTTTTTAAGATCATCTAGAGTAACCCTTCCAAGGTCATCATGAGTCGTAACACTATTGAGGAGCGGATATTTATCGTAGAGTCATATTTTCGATTGAATGAATCAATACCAGAAACTCAAAGAGAATTTCGACGAAACTTCAACACAAGAAATTCTCCTACTCCCAATGCAATAAATGTGTGGTGGCTCGATTTCATGAGCAAGGGTCTGTATGTGACCTCCCTAAATCTGGTAGACCCCGTACGGCAAGAAGTGATAGGAATCGTCAGAGTTTATCAGAGAGTGTGGCCGAGGATCCAACCACATCAGTAAGAAGGAGATCAAGTCAAATTGAGGTCTCTCGATCAATGTGGTTCCAGCAGGACGGTGCAACGGCGAATACGGCACGAGAAACATTAAATCTGCTCCGGGACATATTCAACAACCGAATAATTTCTCGTGGCTGTGAGATAAATTGGCCACCCCGCTCGCCAGATCTCACATGTGCAGATTTTCTCCTTTGGAGTTACTTCAAAGAGTGGGTATACGCAAACAAACGAGCTACAAATAATGCCTTTAAAAACAATATAGAGGAGGAAATTAGGGCCACACGCGCCGAAACATTAAGTGATGTGCTGGACAATGCCCTGCAGAGAGCACAAGAATATGAAAATGAAAATGGTGGACATTTGAGTAACATCATTTTTCATAAATAAATTAGACCTCGTGAAAAACATACCCTGGATTAAGTTGTGTAAATAAAATTTGAATAAGTAGACTATAATATCTTACTATATCTCAAAAAATCATCTACCTACATATGAAAATTGGTAAGCATAACTTAAATATATTTTTCTTTCGTGTTGAGACTTTTAAGCGCAATTGAAATTGAGAATCGGAAATATCGAAACGTTTTGGAATATCGGAATCGGTATAGGAATCGGGAACATTTTGGCCGTATTTAAGATTCTAAAAGCGATTTTTTTACTTATATTTTTAAACCGATTTTTTTACTTATATATATATTTTTTTAGCATAATTTTTCTGCTGCTGAAACGAATGATATAGATGAAATGCTCACAATGAGTTTATCAAAATCTTCAATATAATACACAAAAGAAAAACATTAAGAAATTATCATATAATGATTAGATCACTCTGACAGACATTAAAAACATTTAAAGATAAAATGTTTAAATTTCAGCATTATTTCTCGCGGTTTACGGTGGCCAAATGAATTTGGCCCTTGCTAATGGAGTCAGAGATAGCTTCGTTGCCGGGTTCGAATCTCTCGACCGATGTTAATCGTGACAGCCTGCACATCATCAGATTCCCGAAAGGATGAAACACTAGTGTATAATGTAAGTATTTAATAATTATTATAGTAAATAAATAATTATAGAGAGAGAGATAGATAGATGCGGGGAATATTGACAAAATGTTTTGTTTTCCTCCATGATAATATCAGAATTTGAAAAAAAGATACGTATCTATGAAATTCTCCAAAGACACTACTCCCATCTCTCTCTCTCTCTCTCTCTCTCTCTCTCTCTCTCTCTCTCTCTCTCTCTCTCTTTCGCTGTCCCCCTCCCTCTCTCTAAAACAAAGAATCCCGCCAAAACGAATTCAAGGTTAAAAAAGAATTGGTCACTATTTTTTCATGTTGATATGTATATAATCCTATATGTGTATATGTATATGTGTGTGTCTATGTGTGTGGTGATGGGGGGGGGCGATATATGTAAAAATGTTAAAAATAAAAAATACCTTAATTTTCCGAGCCGAAATAAAAATGGCAGAATGTAGTCAGCGGTAAATGAATGAAATAAAATCCAATGTATATCCATCGTTTTGAATTCGTAAACTCGATCATCAAACGAATCCCGTTTACGATTCATTATTTTAACCTATACTAAAGGAAACTTTTGTAAATCCAAAGGATCTTCAATGAAATAATTGCCTCAAAACAAACAAAAGAAAGCCAAAGCCGTCATTAATAATAACACATCCGTTTTTATCGAAACTTTTCTGTTTTGTAATTACCTATAAATTATTAATATTATCATGACTTCTCTCGTTGCAACTATTTTAATCTCTAAAACTACGACTACCAGCAACGATAATAATAATTCCTCCGCTGTACTTGTAATACTAGTGTTACTTCTGCGGTGGTTGTTAACATATAATAATCCACTTGGGATAATCCGTTTTTAAGGGCATTCTACACTTAATCCGAGCGTAAGTTTTGTTTTGATTTCTCCTGTCATGATCCGCTTTTTTTTACTATTTTTACTTGGCTGAATATTTTTGTGAAGGTGACTGAACTTGAAAATACAGCCTCAAAGCAGACAGTATTCAATGGTTCAAACGACTTAATCAGAAAATCTCATATGAAAACATAACCGCCTAATTCCTAACGCATTAATACTCTACGCACGAGTGACCTCAGCGGCGATCCACCAGTAAATAACATTAGTAAAGTATCCAATCATGTTTAAATAATATGAACTCATGTTTCATCTATTAATACTGAGTCTGTTTGGGGTTTTTTTTTTGGGGGGGGGGGTAATGGTTTTGAGGGGTTTGTTTTTGTTTTGTTTTTGTTATTTTTATAGTTTTGGGAGGTTGTTTTGTTTCTTTTTTTGTTGTTGTTTTTTTTGTGGGGGTTTCTTTTTGTTTGTTTGGTTTTTTTTTTGGTTTTTGTTTTGTTTTGTTTTTGTTTTGTTTTTTTGTTTATTTACTTGTACATTTTTTTAAGGAAATTCAAGACATGTTATTTTTACTTCTTCCCCACCGCCAGAATGTGCCAAAAAAGTTAGCGCTCCGGATTGATCAATCTCGTTATAAAAAAAAAAACAGCCATGAACATACTCATCGGCACTATCCGATAGAGTCTTTTAAGTTATCAGCAACGGGCTAACCCTTTTCTCAAAGAGCAGCATGCATCTCTTCGGGCGAAACTGGACGAAATCTCACTTCGACAGAAGGGGCTGGTATAGAAAGGGTCCCATGGTTTGCAAATGTCAGCTTTTAAGTTAAAGTTATAATCAAGTCCCGAGGTATATGGGTTGTTCAGCTCATTTATGATAACTATTTGGGGTTATTGTGATTTATTGAATTCTTTTTGGTAGTATTTGACCTATACTGCCTCCGATGAATTCTGCAGGCCCGCTGGCACCATTTTGTCTCCAACACGCAATTCTGGATGCGATGCAGGATCATCTCCATAACCAAAAGCGTTGGTTTGCTTCGTTTTGGCCACGCTACTCGCTGCAACATAGTAGAATGTATCCACCAGACAATAGCTCCAGAACCACTCCAAGATTATCGAAGACGTGCAAGATGCTAGCTGAAAACGTACTTACACTATCAAAGATGACGTCGAACCTATCTCCGATCTACAAGTCTACGATGTTCGCCGCTGGTCCTGAGATTGACTGCACATAACTACCTTGGCTGTTGTGGACGGCATGCATATTTATAAATTTATAAAGAATCGGAATCGGTAAGTGTATCAGAATCGGGAAATAAATGCGGAATCGGTAATTGTATCGGATTCGGGAAAAATATTGGAATCATCCCATCATTAATATATATATATATATATATATATATATATATATATATATATATATATATACGTTGAAAACTGTTTAGATTATCAAAGTTAAAGGACACCAAGCCTGGTCAGTATTAAATGGATGACGATTTAGGAATACCGGGTACTCTATGTGGAAGTGCTCCCTGCTTATCCCGGCATTATTTCTAGTCATCTTGGATTTTTGGTTGCCACTAGACTCAAGTAATGCCGGTTCAAGAGAGGTGTGGTTGGGAATCGCGCAATGGTTACACGGTGTATCCATTGTCTCTCGAGACTGAACAGAGGCCTACTAATTATGAAAAAATTGTTGACTGTTTTCAACGTAATGTAACGACGTAAGTATTTGCTTCTCAAGCAGTAGAGAGCAACAGCCGTGACTAACCTGTAAATATACTTATCGTTGCTTTGAAGGGCAATAAAAACAGGTGCCAACCTCTTGAGGAGATGCAAAGTTTCCTTTTCACATTACGAGTTCTTAGGATTCCCCAAAACATTCAAAACTTACATATCTGTGTCGTTCACAATGTGGATTCATTTAGTACTTATCTATGGTATGATTCTTTATGAGAGGTGGTGGGGGTGCTCCTGCATCCGTGAATTCGCTGCCCCCGTTGTGCTCACGTGATAATAAATAAATACAAAGACGTTTACTTAAGGACTATCCTCAATAACAATAATAAAAGAAGTAGGTGTCACATTTTTAATATTTGCTGGTGCAGCTCCTGGATTAGAAAACAGAAATCATATGCCTACATCATTACAGATTTTTATTGTCTTAAATGTATGATATGGAAATAGCGTTTCCGGTCTAAAATAAGTCCACTGCGATTTTACGAACCTTTCAATAAAATCGATGTAGGAGTGGGGAGATGTCTAGCTTCACAGAAATATTATAATTGGCATATCAAGAGCTCATTATGAGATTTTGAACTATTCTAACCAATAGTTTGAGTCTATTATTATTATTATTATTATTATTATTATTATTATTATTATTATTATTATTATTGGCTCACAAGGAGCTTTCACGCAGGTCATAAAGTAACTTTCCTTGAGAACAACCTGTGATTTTCCCTGGAAGCTTCGTGACAACAGATTTCCAGTACTCTCCACTCTTTCGATGACATTTGCAAATGAGTTTGCATTATCGCAGTAGCCACTTACTATTCATTTCTCTCTAGCAGCGGCCATTGGCCTCCACTGGAATTTGAGTGGCAATAAACTTCCTCAAAGTACCAGTTCTCTTGGCATTTGTCAAGCGGAGGTCTAGTCAGCGCCCTCTCCTCGGTCTTTCCATCCTCCTTGAGCCTTCTCGGCTATTTGGCATCATTCTTTTTTTTTTTTTGGGGGGGGAATGAAATTATTATTATTATTATTATTATTATTATTATTACTATTGTTATTATTATTATTATTATTGCACAACGGTAGTAGCAGTAGTAGTAGCAGTAGGATTTTATTCCTTTAACACGTGTAACAGTGCAATTGGCTATATGCAAATGCCGAGCCGAGAAGCGAAATGAAGTCACGGTAAGGAAAAAGAAAAACGATGAAAAATAGAGAGCACGTTCGAGAAGACGATCACGTAAGAGACGTGGATGACTTTCGAGAACACGTTCGAGAAAACGATCACACGAGAGACGTCACAGCCGTAACGAGAAGTTCGCGTGGCGGGAAGATGAGAGAATAAATGTCGTTATACAAAAAAAAGAGTTGAAGTTCTTTTCTATCTTTGTCTACTCTGCGACTGAAAACTACAATGTGTTTTGGAATATATAAGTGTGTACTTTTAAAGTATTAGCAGGTGCAGCGGTAGTAGTAGTAGTAGTAGTAGTAGTAGTAGTAGTAGTAGTAGTAGTAGTAGTAGTAGTAGCAGCAGCAGTAGCCAATACTAAATTTGTTGCAATTCTGCCAAATAGTCTTTAAACATAAACGTACCGAACAGAATGACAATAAAACATGACATTGCTCCATTGTAATATAATATAATATAATATAATATATATATATATATATATATATATATATATATATATATATATATATATATATAAGAGCAAACAGTTAATAAAATGTGTTAAAAAACACTTTAAAAAGAGTTAATAACATAAACATATTTAATCTGAAAAGGAAACACTTGATAAGTGGATAGTCCTTAATCCGCGGAGTTTCGAAGAAATACTTTCCTTCTCATCAGAGGCTAGGAATTAGCAAAATGCGGGATCGGAGTTTGCATACAAAAGTATTTGATGAAACTACAAGTAAGTCAAAGATCTTATTTGATAACAAAAAGTGAAGCAGAGGGAGTATGGTGAAGAAAAAGGTGATTACACGTGAATGGATAGTCTAGTGAAAGGTAAATAATCCAATGACGGTAAAATCCAAAAATATAACTCCAAGAAAGTTAATTGAGCACAAGTAAAATCCAAGGAAATCACGATATTGGAAGATGGTCCAAAGTAATCCAAAAGGCCGACATCCGTGGAATAATTCACAAATATATACCAAGAAAAGAAAAGGGGAAAATTCCAATAATATTAATAAAAGAAAAATACGATATGCTTTTCACACGACTGCCGAGACATAATAAGAAAGATCAGGGAAGAAGAAAAAAATTAAATGGTGATAGAATTAAATATAAGATAGAAAAGCAAATATCAAAATGACCCAGAAAAAAAGGATGCTAAAAAGCGCGAAAAAAATATAGAGCAAAAAAATAGGTCAACTGAAATGTACAGGTTATTACTTAAGAAAATGTCAGCAAGAGTTGTTAAAAGACACTAAATGGAAAAAATAAATTAATTAATAAATAAATAGAAAATAAAAATAAAAAATAAATACTGAATAAATAAATAATAAAATATAAAAATAAAAAATTAAAAAAATTTAAAGGGGAGAGGATTGCCGGTATCTGCAAATTCAGGAGAAAGCAAGTAAGTATGTAAGTAAATTCATATAGTAAAATATAAGTAAATATACATGCAGGTACAGATGGGTGAGTAGTTAGGAATATTTAAAGGCTAAGACGGAAATTGCAGATATATATATATATTTATATATATTTATATATATATTTATATATATATATATTTATATATATATTTATTTATATATATATATATTTATATATATATACATGTATATGTATATATTATATATATAGCATATTTCTTTAATATATATATATATATATTTCTATATAATATATATATGACATATTTATATACAATATATATTGCATATATATATATATATATATATATATATATATATATATATATATATATATATATATAGTCTAAAGAAGCTTTGAATTAAAAAAAATATGAAATTAAAAATGAAGAATGCAGTTTAAATTTTAAATTCCCGGGGAAAAAAACTAACTTTAACCTATCGCAGGCTTAGCACCTATATAATCCGACTTCTAAAAGTTTATAATTACAAAATAGAATTCATTTATATAAGGAGACGACGGAGGGAAAAGCCTTAACAAAAATTGTTAAATAGAAATAGACTTAGCACTTGCATAAGCCGATTTCTCAAAAGTGTTAAATCATAAAAGAGAATTTAACTATATAAGGTGAAAAGTGAAAACCTTAACTAAAATGTAGTGAATAGAAAACGGGGATCCTCAGCTGCTTACCATGTAGCTGTGTCGGAGATTTAATAGAATATATATAATATAATTTAATAGAATATATATATATATATACTAGCAAAAATACTCGTCGTTGACTGGGTACAGGCAACAGAAAATGGACTCTGATTTATGAAAGTATAATAGGTTATGAAAAGGAAGGGTTGTAAAGAGATAGCTTCGAATTTGGGGATATCAAAACCAAAGCAAAATATGATGAAAGTAAAAATAAAATAGATAGACCCCATATTTTATTATACCATACCTGTTCACACTGAAACACTTATCAAAATATTCAGTGGATCTATATTAAAAAACCTTGTTAAACTTTGTGACATATTTCCATTTTATGGAGATCAGGCGCGAACGAACACCCCATGATTTTATTATACCATATATCTTCAAACTGAAACATAATTATCAAAGTATACTTACGCAGATAAATATGAAAAATCTTTATTAAAGCCTGTGCCTATTTCCATTCTATGGAGGCCAGGCGCGAACGCAGACCCCACAATTTTATTATACCATCCCTATTTAAGTTAAAACATACTTATCAAAGTATTCTTATGTACATCTATATCAAAAACACTTGTAAACGTTTTTGTTTAATTTTTTAATTTTTTATTTCCATACTTTGTGGACCTGGCGCGTACGCAGACCCCCACAATTTTAATGAATCATCATTATGCCAGATCAAACATACTCATTCCTGTGTGTCGATACATCTATCATTATATGTGATCAGTTTTCTATAATAGTAAACCATATAGGAGCCTATTCGTGACCATATACACACACAGACGTTCAGCTTTATATATATATATATATATATATATATATATATATATATATATATATATATATATATACTAGTGTTTTCCCTTTTAGATGTAAAGATTGACTAAAATTTCGCTCTTTCGTGCAGATTTTCGAATACTATTTTAATGGATAAAGAAAACTTCATAAGTAAAATTAATGATTATTTAAAAAGTAGCCCAGTATATTTTTAATGTATACAAGACCATATTTCAATACATATTGTAAATATTCCAATTGTGAAAATATATTTGCATGAAATTGAAACATCTGAAATAAATTTCTCTAAAAATACATTTTTTCTTAAATTCTATGAGATGTCTGGATATGTTTTTGTTTTGTTTTTTTAAGTCATCTAAAATGGGTAAAAAAAAAATAAATGAATAAAAAAAATAAAACTTATATTAACCGAAGTGTCTGTCTTGTAGAATCACACTCAACTTTGGGAATGGCATCCAATTCCTAAAAAAGAGGAATCTGTCAATGGTGATGAGGAAAGGGAGAATTACCGACGTAGCGCCACAAAAGAAACAACAGCGATATTTCCCCCCTGTTGATTAGGTCTACTTCTTCACACAACAGGGTTAGCCGTGGAAATCGAATTAACCTCTAGATTCTAAATTATTCGGACTATTCTGTGAGCAGCCATGAAGCTGTTATACATCCGAATTTTCACATCTTCATCTGTGAAAACAAAACAAAAAGACAATCAAAAGCTGTCAAATTAGTGATTCAAGCAAGAACGAATTTTCTTAAAATGTGTTCGTTTGGTCTGCGCGTTTAGCGCTGAAACTACTTAATTGTGACAAAGAAAATGCTTAATCAAACTTAATTGTGACAAACCAAAGAAAATGCTTAATCAAACTTAATTATGACAAACCAAAGAAAATGCTTAATCAAACTTAATTGTGACAAACCAAAGAAAATGCTTATTCAATCTTAATTGTGACAAACCAAAAAATATGCTATTTGAAACTTAAGTGTGACAAACTAACAGATTTATTCTTATGACCTTTAAGATCTTACATCAGAAGCTTTAGCGAATATGGAGTCACACCTTTAATTACTATCACTTATAGATCCACTATGGGAGCCAGGTTTACCCGTCGGTGTCAAAAAACAAAATGCTTAAACTCGTTTCTACGCAACTGAATTCGCGCATGCATCCAGCTAAATTATTAAAAACAAATAACAATATTTTGGACAAATCAAAGGATTTTCTGAATTTATTCGAAATGATCCTCTTGGGGTCCAGATTTTTCTTCAATAAACAGTTGAGTTGAAATCCTCGACGGAACTATGATATACGTCACCTTATCACCTCTCTCTCTCTCTGTCTCTGTCCGTCTGTCTGTCTGTCTGTTTCTGTCTGTCTGTCTGTCTCTCTCTCTCTCTCTCTCTCTTAATTTAAATATTTCTAACTTTTATCACTGAGCTTTCTTTCTATTACGTGAACACATGAACACTGAATCTTATTAGTAACGTTTAATGAAATATAATTCGTGTAATCGAGTTGAGAAGTTTGATTACGATCTTCAGATTCGTAGATAATTCTGGACTCTAAAAGCATTGACTTAGATTTCTTCGATGTCTCAGCTAATGAATTCCCTTTGTTTTACAAGGGCACTAAAAATAATCACAAATGTCGGATGTTTTTTTTTCTATTGAGGTAAACATCCGTTTGAAACATATATAAAACCTCTCTTTTATGAATTTTTACCTCTGAACTCATTATTTTTTTTGTTTTATCATGTAACAGCTTCTCCCCCTCTCACACATTTGAGTATAAACCTAAAACAATTTGCAATAAAAATGTCTCCTTAAAATTAGCTGTTCCCTGAAATCTTTCGCCCAAATTGGAACTTCTAAAAAAAAAAGACCCCTCCCCAAATCACTGTAACCTAGAGTAAGAGTACCTGTTGCAGTCTCATCGATCGGTCATCCACGACTGTTTACATAAATACCCATGCAAACAATTAATTTACAAACTATTCATGAACAATATATACCTTTACGCAATGAATAAATATTTTTTTTTAAATATTAAAAACTTGAAACAAAACCGTATGTCGAAATCGGCATGAAATAATCCAAAGCGTTGACATGCCTTAAAACCAAGTAACAGTCACAGTATCTATTAGAAAATTATAGATGTATCTAAACATGATATTTTAAACTTAAGCATAACATTTTGTATGAATTATTATTATGACTTTCACCCGACGGAAAAATGCCAATCCATATTTTTTAAGCAACTAAGAATTCAAACCAGTGTTCCTCGTATATCTCCCTGTGGACGTATCCGCAGCGGTGTTAAGTGGTCGCGGGCGGAGTATGAACCGAATAGAGAGAAAATATTTTACAACTTCCATTGATTCTAACCGATTGTTGCAGTGAACTCTCACCGGAAAAAATATAGAAGTGTACGAATAGCAAGGAACTGTAAGGGTAGTAGGCCTATAGCACACTTCAGATCTTGTGCTGAAGTGTGGGGACATTACATTTGAATGTAATGCCGTGATTTTTAATCCTATTAAGATCAAACTCACACGGGAAAAATAAGTTCATTTTATTTATATAGAATAGAGAAGAGATAAGGTGCACCGAACTCAGCAGTATGGTATCCGTTCGATTCAGATTTAGGGATAATAAAGGGTTAATAGAGATTAGAATGTAATGCAAAAATGAGCACAAATTTAACCGTATTCAACGATCAATTTGTTTTAAAGTCAACGAGCTATAATTTCCCCCGTTTAAACGGACTAAAATGTCTAATATATTTATATTAAGCTTCGACCGATATATCCTTGACCTACTTTATTTATTAATGATGTCTAAAATGTGTTTAGTTATAGAAAGAATACAACAGAAGAAACTGGTCGAGGGTTGGCTTGTTACCTGTCGCCTGAGGCGACCCTACTGGAGAATGCCGACGGATCCATTCTCGTTTATTTTATGCTCGGCCAGATTGCCTCCTCTCAAATTGAATGAACACATCTCAAGAATGGGTCCGGTCTTTGTTTCCAAGACGAATTCTTTTGTGGTATGTTGCGCATCTATTTACTTATTTACGTAGTTATTTTAGGTAAATGAAATATAAATGATTTCCTAACTGGTCCCTTAAGGAAACTGGTACGCGGCCATCACGACAAGTGCCAAGAAAATGTCAGCGTTGAATTAAATCTGATCGCATCGCGAACACGCCAAAAATTCCCAAATATCGGTTAATTTCCTTTCTTTTTTTTTTTGTATATCGTCGCCTTTATCTTTTTTTCGCTCATCTCTATTTCTATCCTTCTTCCTTCTTTCCCTCGCTCTTTTCTCTTTCGCTACGTGTACACACACACACACACACACACACACACACACACACACACACACACATACATATATATAGATAGATAGATAGATAGATAGATAGAGACACACACACACATACACAAA